>NC_056746.1:852592578-852620078 GCF_019279795.1 Protopterus annectens | reverse complement strand
TGTGACTTCTGATGTGCACAATATAAGCTTTCAATAACAGTGTGGACAATTGGTGGTCGAAGTTCAGATTGTTTTCTATGTGTGTTCCCAGTGCTTGCATCACTGGGTTTCAGCATAGTGGGACTGCTGTCAATGCTGTAATTAGCAGGGAATTCTACTTTTAGAAGGACAACATAAAGACACATTTTTGCATTCATTTGTAGACTGAGTAGCTTTGTCAGCAATGATTAGTTTGTGTTCGCCCCTCCTATAGTATATTATCATCATAGGTGCACTCAACGATTGCACTCAGTATGCTAAACCCAGCAAATGCAGTAAACCAAAGCCCACATACTTTACCCTGAACTGTTGAGAAATAAATTTTAAACAGTAAAGGGCCAAGCACAAATCCCTGGGGTATGCAATGGTGACAACTGTACTGGTGCAGGTTGATTCATCAACTTTCACAGTATGTGTTTTGTCAGTGAGCCAATTGGTTACCCATTTAATGATGTAAGGGTTAATCCCTAGCTGTGAGAGTTTCCCAGTGATACCTTCATGGGGGAGTGTGTCCAAACCCTAGGACAGATCAGGCTAGGCAAAAAGCACTGTCTTACCTTCACCCTGGCCTATCACACAGAATCAGTGGGATGTGACAACATCACAGATCGTATATTGCATGACTCAGCAATATACCCTTCTAACACAGTTGAATACTCACTTCAATACACCCTCCACACAGACTATGTTCCTGTAGAAGGGTGTACATCAACATACATACATCTGAGTTGGGGGGACAACACCCGATGCATGCATGTATAGACACATGCTGCTCTCCTCATCTGTGAGGTAGACCAACATGTCATCATGGTCCTTTTTTAAATGGACACTAGTAATAACCTAGCTATGTGCAATAGAGCTGTGTGAGTTGTTAATTCTACATTATGTCTGTTACATCTGTTAGATGTCCTCAAAGAGGTCAAAACGGGCATTCATGATGACAACACTGTCATCTTTTTGAACATGACAACCCAACAACCCACACTGAGGTATGCACTCAGCACTGTCAGATGTGTTCATAAACACTTATATCACCAAGTGGGAAGACTAATGTATCCCATACTTTGCATGTAAATATGTTGAAATGTGTGAAGTGACCTATATCTCAGGTCCAGCAATCAGTTCCGTACAACAATGATGTCTTCTAGGCTCTTTTCTGTCCATTATTTAAGTCACAGACATCACAAATGACATACACATCCTGTATCTGCACAGCTATCTTAAGGATTACAGATTGTGGGCAATCATTGACTCAAACTCTGATATTAGTATAATACAGGCAGTATCAACACATACCAAAGGTTGTTCCCACAGCCATGACAACACCTGCAATGACACAAAAAGATGAGCAATGACACAAAAAGATGGGAGGATTTGTTACATCAGATAAAGAAACACACAACTCAAGTATAATGTAGATATCACACCCCATAATTAGATCAATAGATATGTGACCTGTGTCCTGGGGTAGATGGTATGGGGAATGTCCAACAGCATATGGCCACAGTGTTGACTACACCCTTGAAGTTAACACAGCTGCTGAGTATGTGAAAGATGTCCACATCACAGGCCATAATGCATCATATTGGCCATACCTATGTATTCTTTTTGTGGCATAAACATTACTGTCTGATGGTGGGGAACCCCCGAGTTATTACACCAGATGCATGTGTGGTACCTGTTCTGGTGATGCACACAGTATATACATAGGTGTCTGACAACATTAATGGCATGGGTAACACTTATGCACACCAGTCAACTAGCCTGTATTGATCACAGTGTTGCATACAGGTATAGCAGTGTCCCTCCTAGCACCTCCAGCAGATGTTACAGTGCCAGGACAGTGTGCATAATTACCTTCATTGAGTGTGGACGTATCATAATAGTTGTACAAGTTTGTTTGTGCAGAATGATCTCTGATCACTCTAAATCATATATGTTATGTCAGAGGCATGGGATTACTGGCGGTATTATTATGATGCTGTCCATGACTGTGCTTGCTTCTTTTAATACTGTACATGAACCTTTACCTCTGTCCCACTTGCTGAAGACCTCTGCTGAGATTACATTCATAGTCAGGCAAATCAGTTTGCATAGCTTCATAATATGCACCCTATCCCAATTGTATGTAACATCCCTGATGGATGTCCTCTGCATTATTCATGTAAGGATGCTTATCTCACACAGACATCCTCCCCATTGTATGTTACAGTCACACAATACCACATTTTCACTGTGCAGTCTCTACTGTACCAGACTGATATGTGATTGGTTTTGCTGCTACAATCATCTTCCATTGACATGCCCTCATCTGCTGTACATTAGGTTGCTTCACCTATCCTCTTTCCCTGTGTTCATTCCTACAATTCATCTGTGTGTGTCTCTATTGAATACACACACTTCCCCTGAGTGGCAAAGGCTAGGGTACCTTTTTTGGCTGGGCTTGTATAGGCCCTAGGGCCGATAGCCTAGTACCTACCTATGAACCTGTGAACCTATGTTTATTTCACATGGCAGTCCATGTACCCTTACAGATCACTTACACATCTTCAGTACAGAATGCCAGGAATAGGATTTCACAATAATCTGCACTATAGGTACATTGCCCTTTACTGTGTTTGGACTGTATACTTAACACTCATACCTCTTAACTGTCCAGATTTTCACAAAATGTCCAGGTTTTTCCTTTATATTATTTGGTGTGCTCCTTATCAAATTTGTGATTTTCTGCCATATCACTGGGATGATCTGAGGACTGATGTGACTCAATAATTACATATATTTGAGCTTCAGACTTCAAATCCTTCAGAACATGTATGTTAACACAAACCTTTGGTTATTCTAGCACATTTCTAAAGATCAAATATGTCCCTATTTCTAGGTCATTGTCTGCCAATTATGTTGTCCATTGTGCTCCTGTCTTTCACTAAAACATTGAGCGCTATCTGTTAAGCCCCTGGTGATTATTTTGGCATTCCATGCAAAACCGTGGACCTTCAGTACTCTGACTTAAACAGCCACAAAACCTCACTTAATTACATTTCAATGTGGTGAGTGGCATGATATGTAGAGTGCTGCTGCTCACTGCATATCACCCGCACACTTGTAAACTCCATGTAGGCTTTGGTGAGCCTACACAATGTTTATTGAATCCTAGGGAAAGTCTAGTGAATGAATGCCAAACTCTACTGAAAGGGATTCTACCATCATTAGCTGTACATTCCCAAGAATGTTTAGGCAAAAAAAAAAAAAATGCAGTTTCCTAGGTGTACAAAAAAAAAACACTTTCTGTGCATGTCTTTCATTTCATAGATCTAGCCCAGTTTTAGTGTACAGCCTTTTAAAATAAACTCCAAATCTTTATATAATTTTCAAATCTTTTATAAAAATTACAAACTGAAATGTCTTCAGAAATACTACATAGTAATTTTACTGCCTACCCATCTTCCATTGAGGCAAACCTGTGGTGTCACTTCTTTGTAGCATATTGAATGCAAAGAAAGCACCCAGTTCATCAGATTTGAACAGTTTCATTTTTAAACTCCTTATTCAGTTTCCTAGCAACTGTCATATATAAATTAGAAATGTGTTTAGATACAGAAATGGGCATATCTTTTGAACTATTTAAAATTTCCAGAATCTTCAAAATGCACTCCTTCAGAACTGCTAGATCTGTCTGGATTGTCTGATTGTAGTAACTAGCCTAAATAAGCTACCCTACTTTCCATCCCATCCATTCAGGAATTTAAGGCTTCTTTTTTATCATAGTTTCACTTTTTTCACTTAGGTTCTAAATGGCTTGAATGAGGTGAAATCAGAGGAGTGAGTATCTGTATCCACAGCAAAAGGGCAGGTCTACAAGAAGCTAGAGGACACTCTTGCCTAGCTTTGTTTTCATGCAGTGACCACATCAACCTTATTTGCAGGTATGTGTCATACTATGTTTTGGAGATCAAGGTTTCCACTTGTCTATGCTTCTTGATACTAGAGGTGTCCAGTGAAGAATGTTTCTTAGAAAACCACATAAGAACCTAGATTAAATTGATATGTTAAATGTGAGCTGTGTGTGTGTGTGTGTGTGTGTGTGTGTGTGTGTGTGTGTGTGTGTGTGTGTGTGTGTGTGTGTGTGTGTGTGTGTGTGTATGCATGTACACATTGTAGAATTCTGTGGTCAAATTAGTCTGGTCCAAGACTTGGGGTTAACGGTAGTTGTCAGTCATTTACATCTTGGATACTTTGCCACATTCTTCAATTACTAATGCACTGAATGTAGAAATTCAGTCCATAACTGTTTGATTGGGTCAATAACTGGCTTATGGGATGATCTTAGTGTGTGTGTCTCTTCATACAACTTATAGATTCATAGGTGTGTACTAGGCTAATGGCCCTGGAGCCTTTACAAGCCTAGCCCATAGGATTACCCTGGCATTGTGTACATGTAATAACCTGTACTTGCACAGATTATTTTCCTATCTCTCTATACATTCCACAGCATTCTGTATTGCACACTTTTTTGTTCAACCTGGTCTTTGCTACCTTCCCAATACATAAATCCAGCTTGGTCAACATATATGCAAATGACCTGTAAGGTCAGTTTTGTAGCAGTATCAAAAGATGACATTATGTTATTGAACAAGTACTTTCATGAAATCTCCATCTGTCACAATACTGGTCTAGGCATTTAGTAAGAAATCCTTTAGTTTTGGGTGGACAGATATTGTTGAAATACAAAGATCTTTGGATAACAATAACCAATAATCTATCATTTGATAAACGTGTTAACATTATCTGAAATATAGCACTAAGACAAATAGGTTTACTGTTGAAAAGCATCTCTTTGAGAGATGAAACAAATATGGTTATGCTCTATCAAACTGATATAAGGCCAATACTAGACTATCTTAATTCTTTTTCTGTGTGTTTCCTACAACTTAAGTATAACCCATACCTGCAGCAAACAAAGTCATGACAGAAGGCACTGTGTCATTGTTAGCCCTGCATCCTGCAAACATAATAAAACCATGTATGCTCTCATCAGAACAACTCCCCTTTACCCTAAGTGGGGTAAAGTTTACAGTCTGGGGAGCTCATCAACATTAGTTTCCTCACCTTAATAGTCTAATACATTGGTCCCTGCATGCTGTCATTGGCAATTGCACATGTGTGTACATTTTCTACACCTGTATTCCAGTCATTAAACTACTTTCAATAGGACTGGAAATATCTGTTTTTATTTTATCTTATGCCTATGACATGCCATAATAGCCACTGAAAACTGCACTCTATGGAACAAAGTAGATTCTAAACAATCATGATTCACATGCATTGTGTGACCCACAATTGTACAGTTTTTTCTAGGTTGCCACAGCTGCATAACACCCAGTCTTATTCTTATGCCAGTATCACCTAATGTTTACAAATCAATTGATCTGTCTCAATCAATGGCAAACTCGGACTCTCATATCTTCTCCACAAAACCAGCTCACTGCACCATAGGTTCATAGGTAGGTACTAGACTATTGGCCCTAGGGCCTATACAAGCCTAGCCAAAAAGGTACCCTGGCTTTCGCCACCCAAGAAAATTATTTTCCTGTGCCCCTGTCAAGCAGAACCACAGAAGTGATCCCTGGGGTGAATTTCCTATTACCCATCCAATCATCAAGATTTTTCTTGAAGAGTGCTAATGAGGAGCTCTGTTTGACATAGATAGGTAGTCTGTTCCAGAGTATGGGAAGTCTCTGGGACAGGAATCTATCCTTCCAGCATGTTCTGTTTATTGTGGTGACAAGGTTTAGGTCCCTAGAGCATGTAGCTCGGAGGGATTGGGATTTCTTTAAGTGGCGCATGTCCAACAGCTCTGGGTTTGACATAGCTTTGTATGTTAGGCAGAGATCGCCTCTGAGTAGGTGATATGCGACAGATTAAAGCTGGAGTTTTTTGAGTCGGTCTGCGTAAGGCATCTGTTTGAGGCCAGTAATCCTCTTTGTGAAATATTTTTGCGGCCTTTCCAGTTGCTGTAGATGTCTTGTGAGGTACATACCAAAAGGGGCGTTGTACTCTATAATGGGTCTAATGAGTGATGAGTAGAGGGGAACAATGACCTCTTTTTTTCTGGATGAGAAACCTTTTGTGATGAGGTGTGCCACGTATAAGGATTTCCTGACCACTGTGGCGATGTGATTATCAAAGGAGAGACTACTGTCAACCTGTGTCCCAAGATCTCTTATCACACTTTCGGTGTTAAGTAGATTACTGCCTATGTGGTAGTTCATGGGTACAGAGTTTTTACCAAAGGGGATGACAATGCACTTTTTGGCATTGAGCTTGAGACCATGGCTTTGACACCAGGCATCTGTCTCAGTGAGGCCCTTTTATAGGATGTCCACATCATTAGGAGTTTCGATTATGGCTCCTAGTTTGCAGTCATCTGTGAATTTAGTTAGCCAAAGACCTTCTGTGTTAGCCTGTACTTCAGAGAACTAGATACTAAACAGGAGAGGACCCAGGACTGAACCCTGTGGTACTCCACTTGTCACTGGTCTGAAGTCTGATTTAGAGTCTGCTACTTTCACAGTGTGGGTTCTGTCAGTAAGCCAGTTGGCAACCCATCTTGTGACATAGGGATTTATACCTAGTTTAGTGAGTTTATCTATAATTCCATAATGGGGGATGGTGTCAAACGCCGTGGCGAGATCTAGATAGGCTGTGTGAACCACCTTACCCTCATCTATGGCTTTGGTGACTACTTCAAAGAAGTCTATCAGGTTTAGGAGACATGATCTGCCTTTTACAAACCCGAACTGTGTGGGGTCCAGAGTTTGGAGATCTCCAATGTCTTTGTTTGTGAGTTCCATGATGATACGTTCCATGGCCTTGCAGACCAGGCTTATCAGGCTAATGGGGTGGTAGTTCCTGGGGTCTGTTGTGGACCCCCTTTGTGGAGTGGGATAACCGTTGCGGTGCGCCATTCAATGGGCACAAAGCCTGAGGTGAGGCTATGATTGAACATGGTACTTAGGTGGGGTGCCAGTCCATTCTGTAGTTCATGTAGAAGGCAGCCTGGGATGTTGTCAGGTTCCGTGGATGCTGTGTTCTTGGCTTTGGAGAGTGAGGATTTTACCTGTGCAGCTGTGATTGCAGGAACTTTGCATTCTTCCTGTATAAATATGGGCCCTTTAGTGGGTGAGAGGGGGGTAAAGTTAGCACTGAACCTATCTGCCAGTATGTTGGCAATATCAGTTGGTTGGTTCTGTATATTTAGTGTCATTGTGGTGTAACTCAGAGCAGATCTAAGTGTTGCCATTGAGATTCTTGACATAGCTATAGAATGCTTTGTGGTTGTCTTTAGAATCAGTGGCAATTTTGTTTTCATAACTAGCTTTGGAGGATTTTATGAGGGATCTCAGCTTCTTACTGAGGATGACCACAGAGTTCCTCCAATCATGGGATTTTACTCTTTTTGCAACAGTTTCTCTCTTCTGTTGTAGAGTTTGTTTATGGCAGAAGACCACCAGATTGGCTTCCTTTTTTGGAAGATAGCATCTTGGTTCTGTTAGGGATAGCATGATCCATGCACTCGTGTAAGTGCTTATAAAGTGCATTTGTGTAGGATTCAGCAGTTGTACCTCTATTGTTCATCTGCATGGGTGTCGTGAAGTTTGACACTTCTGTCTTAAGAAGCGTGAAGTTGGCTTTGGAGAAATTTTTTATGGTTGTTTTCCTAATGTGGGGTGGGAGCGGGATGTGGCTGTCTAGAGTGATTAGCTTGTGGTTGGATCTGACCAACGAGGAGCTGACCTCTGGTGTGGAACACAGGTCGCACATGTTGGTGATGACCAGGTCTAGGATATTGCTGCCCCTGGTGGGGGTGTGGATAAGTTGATGCAAGGTGTTGGAATTGATGATTTCCAGAAAACTTGGGCAAAAGAGTTGGTACAGGAGTAGTTTTCCCAGTTAATGGTAGGGTAGTTGAAATCACCCATTATTAGAGTGTTGGGTTGTACCTTAATATTTTCCAGTGTATCAAGAAAAGAGGAGTGGGAATCCTGGGGCATGGTGGGGGGGTCTGTAGCAAGCTACAATCTGGATTGCGGTTTTGCCCAGAGTTAGTTGAACTTGGATAATCTTAGATGCATTATGCTGAGCAACTAGCTTGGAGGTGAGGATATCCTTAATGAATATGGACATGCCTCCACCTTTAGTGTTTTGGTCTGGGTTTGGTGACTGAAAGGTGTGGTAAGAATTATAGCCTGGTAATGCAGGGGTGCTCTCTGGAGCTTTGAACCAGGTCTCTGTCACTGCACAGATGTCAATGTCCTCCATTTTAAGGAGTGCCTCGAGTGAGTGCATTTTGAGGTTTAGACTTCTAGCATTACCCACAGATTTTGCTTTCTTGTACCTGTTACGGTGGTGAATTTGTCATTTGAACCTTGCCTAAAAAAGGCACTACAGGGGTGGCAAGAGCTTTTGCCAGTATCTGGAATCCCAAGGGCGACAGGTGCAGGCCATCTCTGGAAAAGCAGCGTGGTCTGTCGATCATGTCATCCCAGGCAGACAGATACTGGATTCCCTTAGAATGTCACCAGAAGCTTAGCCAATTGTTAAAGTCAATCATTTTGTCCTTGTACTGTGGTATCATTCTGGGTGATGGCAGGATGCTACTCAGGGCTAGGGTCATACCTGCCTAGGCTACAAGATCGGATAGCTCATCCATGTTTCTTTTCATGTAGTCCAGGGAGGTACATCTCAGGTCATTCACACCAACTTGGACAATGACAGAGTCATATTTGTACTTGCTGTGGAGTGACCTGAGTGCATGCGTTATGTGGCAGATCCTGGCACCAGACAGGCAGCTGACAGTAACTTTCTCCTTGTTTAGCCTGGTAAGTGGAACATCAGTGTGCCTGACTATAGAGTCACCTATGACTAGAGTGTTGATTACATTATGCCTTATGGGCTGTAATTGAGTGGCACACTGAGTGTGTGGGCTGTGTGTCATTTGGGTTGTGTTGGGGGGTGGAGGTTGTTTGCATTTCTGCTTTGAGGGTCTTGGTTGCTTGGGCAGATTTTTACTAAGAGCCTCCGCAAATGTAGGTGTGTGTTTTGTGCTTCTGTGTGTGTGTTTTAGTGGTGTAGGTTTTGAGGGACTATGTGATGAGTGTGGTGCGGTGCAAGTGTTTACCTTCTCCTCTTGACTGACTAGTCCAGTCTTCAGTGAAGAGAGCTTTGCTTCCAGTTTGTCTATATAAGTGCATCTCTCACAGGTCATAGTGTTGGGTGGTAGGAGGAGAGGGTTGTCTGTGTACATGAGGCAATTGCTGCATTGTCCCAAGATGCCCAGATTCATCAGGTAGACAGGAGAAAACACCAGGAGCTGACCTTTAGACATGCCTGAATAGGTGCTTATTTATTAAGTATTAAAAACTGTTTTCCTCTAGACAAGTGAGGAAAGTTGAGTGTTGTAGTAATTTGTAACTTATTTAGTGCTTACAATGAGTTCTGAACAAGTGCTGAGCTCAAAGAAACAGACCTGAGTGCTAAAACTAAAAAGCTGGCTAGTTGCAAGGGAAAATTTGAAGAGCAGACTTTATGGCGCCAGGAATACTTTAACCCTTGTTAAATGGGGGGGGGGGGGGCTCAGGAGCTCAAAAACAGTCCTGGACACAGCAAATCCATATCTGGACAAGACCTGCCACAGGAAAGGAGGGAAGCAAGCTTAGAATTTTTTTTTCAGTAAAAGTGGAAATGGAGAAAGCTGGAACAGAAGTTAATTCAACGTTAAGAATCTGAGAGGGTTGGCCTTCACAAATGTTCTCTATTAGATTGAGTGAACTAATGACACTAGACTGGGAGGAGTGTCACAGATCAAAATATACAGTATGGGCGGGCAACTGCAAAGCCACCAAGTATAAGAACACACAACACTAGGGATGGTGGGTGGGAAAAAATACAGTTCCTAGCTCTAGCCACTAAAGGAAAGTTTTAAACAGATAAGGAGCAAGCAGACTCTAGAGAATGCTTTTAACTGTAAACAGACAATTATAGTAATGCACACGATTACAGTTCCTAGCTGTAGAACACAGAAACTCAAAAAATCAAAAATGCACAGAGAAGCTCAGATAGAGCACTCGCAAACAGAAAATACAACTCTCAGTATGAAAAAGCACTTTACAGTTAAGTAATTCAGATAAACCAAAAAGCACTAAACAAGTAGAATGACAAACCAAGTAAACCAAACAAATGTGCTGTAGGAAGCACAAATCCAAGGCTGATGATGTAAAATAAATTTAATAAAGTAAGCACACGCTTTCGGAAAACTCAATGGTGCTCCTTCTTCAGACAAAACGATTAAACATTTCTAAATATCAAACACAGTTATATAAAATTAATTATGTTAATTCAATCTGTTCAAACTAACGAATCACATAACCCCATTAAGGGGTGCGTGTTCCTACTACTAGCAGCAGCAATCAAACAACCTACTTTCATCCTACAAAGTGTGTAGATGTTACAATCTTAAATCTCTATACACCATAGTAAAAACGAAACGCAAAAAAATAAAAGAAAAATATAATCATAAAAATCAATAATACAATAAACTTATAAACCTAAAAACCAAAGAACTTAAAAACAACCGATGCAGATTATCTTTCCAACGATAAGTTCTTTAAAATACAGCTAATAGACACATAGTCATTTAAAGTTGGATGCATATAGGCAGCTGTACGAATCTTCCAAAAAAGTTCGCAGATTTCCAAAAGGTTTTGCCAAGAACCCCCTCGAACGTCACAGTCCACTTTCTTCAAAACTGTGAACTTGAAGAAGTGGTCAGAAAAATAACCAATGTGTCTCGCAAGAGCGTTATTGTGTTCACCTCTACCTATAGCATATATATGCTCGTAGATGTGCTGCCTAATTTTTCTTTCGGTCTTACCGATGTAGAATGCATTGCATCTTTGACAGTTAGCCACATAAACAACACCCCTGGTCTCACAATTGAATTTACCATTAATTTTATAGACCTGATCTCTCAGCCTAATCGTGGCGTTTGTACACACATGTTTACATTGCCTACATGACCCACATTTAGTCATGCCTACTTTATGAACTCACAAAGCATTAGATCTAACCTCCAGCAGTGATTTCAAATTTTGCCCCCTCCTAAAAGTAACTTTGGGGCCATCACCAAACTTGTTGAATAAATGAGGGTCCTCTGTGAGCATGGACCAGTTCTTTTTTAGCACCTTCAAAATGGACAAATAGTCTAAACTGAAGGTGCACAAAAATCTGGTGACAAAAGAACCTGTTTGGCTCTCCAGCGGAGCACAATTCTCTGAAGTGTCATCACCGTGTGGGGCATGTCTTACACTGGAAAAAATTGGTTTGTAAAAACCTGAGCTCCTTTTGTTGATGACTTCAGATTTTATATCAAAAACAAGACCAGGATACCCTCTACTGGTAAACATGCCAGTTAAGCGCTCACATTCCACTAAAAAATCTTCATCTTCAGAAACCATCCTGGCAGCCCTAACCATCTGCTCTTTTACAATGGCTCTTTTCTGATGTTTAGGATGGCTGCTAGTATAATAAAGGAATGCGTTAGAGTAAGTAGGTTTCCTATAGATCTCACTCCTAAGGCTTTGATTAACGGAATCCTTAATCAACAAAATGTCTAGGAAACTAATACGCCATTCCTGTAAGTTATAAGTGACTTCTAAAAAACTGGTCATGTTAGAAATCCTTTCTATAAAGGAAGGAACCAAAGAGGGATCAGCTTTCCATAATATAAACATGTCGTCCTGGTACCTAGTTTACCAGGCGACACATTCATTAAATGTGGTGTCGGGAAAAAGGAATGTTTTTTTCCCAGTGTGCCAACACACAGTTGGCAAAACTGCCCCCACATGGTGAAACCATTGCTGCACCTGAACACTGGAGATAAATGTTACCCTCAAACAGCATAAAGTTAGAATTCAATACAATTTCTAATAAAGTTTCAACCAAGTATACGTTATTATCATTGACCTTTTTATTCCTAAGGAATTCACTCACCCACTGTGTGCCAAGCTGTTGTGGAATGACAGTATAAAGATCTTTAATGTCAATAGTTAGAAACCACCACTCGCTATTAAAAGGGATAATCCCTATGTCATGTAAAAAACTCCATGAGTCTTTGCAAATTTGCGACTCGAGTTCTAGTAGTGGTTTCAAAATATTGTCAATCAGCTTGGCGCACGTGTAAGTGATAGACCCACGACCGTCAACAATAGGACAGAAAGGTGGGTCTCTAATAAATTTGTGAATCTTGGGAATACCAAACAAGACGGGGAGCCTAGGGGCCACCACCGTCAAGTAATGGTAACAGTCAATGTCGATGACCCTTTCCAAGAATAGATCTTCAGTAGTACCTCTTATCCTTGAATAAGCTTGGTTAACTTCATTGATGGTAACCAAAGTATAGAATCCCGTGTCTAACATGTTAAACATTTTGTCAACATATGAATATTGGTCCATAAAGACCAGACCACCCCCCTTGTCCAGTTTCATGACCCTAACATGAGAATTCTGCAATGTTGAAATCAAGTCACGCTCAAGTTTAGTGATGTTCAACTTGTGTTTATGTGAGTAAAAATTATTCTTAGCTAAGGCCCTAAAATCTAGCTCACACATTTTCTGAAAACTGCGTAGAGCCTCGTGCAAGGGGGGATTAAAAACACTGGGAATTCTAAAATTACTACTAACACTTGCAGAGTGTTTCTCATGCAATAAGATGTTTAAGTTGAGTTTCCTTACAAACAGTTTCAAGTCAACAATAGTTTTGACAACGTCAAAGTGGGAGTCAGGCACAAACGATAGACCCTTTGAAAAGAAGTCCACCATATCTTCACTGATGTCAAAACTAGTATAGTTGTAAATTTTGAAATCACCCCTAGAGCCAACCATAATCACAGGATCTTGTTGTGTGCTGACTATCTCCTCCTCGGATTTCTCCTGTTTCTGGAGTTGCCAAAATTGTTCCTCGCATGCGTGTTCCTCTGCTTGGATTTGTTGTTCTTGGAAAACCCCCCTTGGGGCAAATTATTTTGGCTACTTGAATTTGAGGAGGATGGCAACTGTTGTTCACTGGTGGACGTACCATGGCTGTTGTTGTTAGTGTTATTAATAAGGCGCTCGCTACGACGAAGAGGTTGCGGTTCTTCATCCTGATTACTAAGCTTGTCACCCTCCTGATTAGCCAAATTTAATGAATGTCCACTCAAGTTCACAACTTGCCTAGATTCGTTGGTTGATTTAAAAATGGGGGGGGGGGGCGCGGATAAGCTTTTTTATTTGCGTATTCGCGAACATCCCTATCAATCTTTTTCTTCTTAGCATTAACCAACTTACACATTGTGGCCTCAATGCTATTGAAAATACAAAAATAAGTTAAGTAATTCAGTAAACATGCAATTAGAGTAATGAAACAGTACCTAGCAATGAAAAACACAGTTAAAACAGTACATAAATGCAGTGAAACAATAAAAAAAGCTTTCTAACAATGCAAAATGTAGTAGATTAACTGTATAGCACAATTATAAGTGTTTCTGAAGTGCAGTTCAGTGAAATAAGTGTAAGAAATAACTTATCTTGCTCTTGGAATCTTAAGGAATTTCCACTTAGTTTCAGTAATGAAATACAATCCACAGCCTGAGCAATACAAGCACAACCTTTTCAAGACACAGGGTTTATATACCAGTAAGGATGGAAGAGTTAGAAGATCAAATTACTACTCAACCCCTGCTATTACCCAATCACTTGTACTACAGAAGGTCAGGAGGCCTTGTTACTCTCAATAATAATGAAGACAGACTATCAGTAGAAAATGGCTGCCAGAAACACAGGAAACTCAAACAAAACTACCAGGCCTAGTCAACCTGCCTGTATCAAGATTATGCCATCTGAGCAGAACATAGAAACCTCACTTTAAAAGCATAGAAAGAACACCCACAAAGAGAAAATACAAGTCTCAGTATGAAAAAGCAGTTTACAATTTAGTCTTCTTCTTCTTCATCTTTCGGCTTTTCCTGGTTAGGGGTCGCTACAGCGGATCACCTGTCCGCTCAGTTTACAATTTAGTAATTAAATAAAAATGCAATTATTGTAATGCACACTATTGCATTTCCTAGCTGTAGTCACTAAGTGAAAGTTTTAAACAGATGAAGGAGCAAGCAGACTCTAGAGAATGTTTTTAACTGTAAACAGACAATTATAGTAATGCACACTATTACAGTTCCTAGCTGTAGAACACACAAACCTCAAAAAAAAATTAAAAATGCACTGAAAAGCTCGGATAGAGCACTCACAAACAGAAAATACAACTCCCTGTATGAAAAAGCAGTTTACAGTTAAGTAATTCAGTAAACATGCAATTAGAGTAATGAAACATTATCTAGCAATGAAAAATACAGTTAAAACAGTATAAAACAGTACATAAATGCAGTGAAACAATAAAAAAAAAGCTTTATAACAGTGCAAAATGTAGTAGATCAACTGTATAGCACAATTATAAGTGTTTCAGAAGTGCAGTTCAGTGAAATAAGTGTAAGAAATAACTTATCCTGCTCTTGGAATCTTAAGGAATTTCCACTTAGTTTCAGTAATGAAATACAATCCACAGCCTGAGCAATACAAGCCATCTTTGATTTATTGAGATTCAAAACAATCAGTGCCTTCCTCTCCTTTCCAAACTTCATGTAAACACCGATTCTCCATGTCCAACTTACCCTAAGTAAAGTCCCATACCATACCATATTCTTGCAAGTTATAGGTCCTCCTCCACGACCCAAAAAGCCCATACCACATACTTGAACAAACTAGAGACACTCCCCATTCAACCCAATATCTATGGGTGACTTTAACTCCCTCAACATTTACTGTGAAGGATACACAATCTCAAACTTGCAGCCCCAGAGATTCCTGGACTTTGTTAACACAAACATCCTGGAAGAGCTAGTCTGCATGCCCACCAAGGGATGCAAGTATACTTGACCTGGTACTCATAAACATGGGGGAATGATTTATTCCTCATTGGTTTGGTCAGACCATAAAGCTCTCTTCTTTGAAATAAATATTAAGCTTGGGACCCCAAACTAACCTTGGAACATTTAAAAAAATATTCCACAGCTAACTACCTCCTACTAAACAACAGTCTAGCAAAATACCAAGCCCAGCCCCAAACTCTGAGAACACACAGCTGCCTCTGTGGAATTGTTCACAGAAACCATTGATAGTCATGTAAATAGCAGCATAGAAAAAGCTGAATCTACCCTTAGTAAACACAGGACAAACTCCAAAAACAAGCCACCCTGGTGGGATGCCAGTACAAATTTGTTGTATAAAAAAGAAAGAAAATCATGTCAAAAACAGGAAGGGCATTGCCCAGCAAGGTAAAAACTCACTCATCAATCCGAATAAGCAATGCAGGGGACTTATGTCCATGAAAGCCAAATATAAGACAAAAATGACCATAACGCTTTCTTCATTTATATCTGCAACTTTAAAGACAACACCCAACAATGTGCCAAACTAATGGATTAAAAGAACCACCTATACAGAGCCAGAGGATATAACAAATCTGCTGGCCAATAAATGCAGCTCCAATTTTACCCTCTTTCACTCTCAGTTACCCCCCCCCCCATGAAATACCTTCACCATTTCTCCACCAGCTATTTCTAGGGAACAGGCCCTGACTGTGCACCATAACTCTCAACTGCCCATATTTTTGCCAAATGACCAGACTTTTGCCTCATATTTTTTAGTCTGTTCCTACTAAAATTTGTGGCTTTCTGTAAAATCACTGGGGAATTAAAGTCACTGAATAATGACAAACATCTGAGTTTCAGACTTCTTATCCTTCAGAAAATCCACGCTAATGCAAAACCTGTTATTCTAACAACCTTCTAAGTTCGTAAGAGTAGTATTTAAAATCTGTCCCTATTTTTGGGCCTTTGTTTGACCATTATTTTTAGCTTTGTCCAGATTTTTTGCAAAAAGAGGTTGAGGGGTATGTTGTACATTCTAAGGCCAAAAACACTGCTTCATTTGGCCTTGATATCCCATGATGCTTCCTGAATAGCATGAAACATGACATATCAGGGCTGCTAGAATCTCAGTTTCACCATGGCCTCCGAACAAACTTCATGCCAAAGAATGGAGGACTGCAATAGTTATCCTTCAACACAAGGGGGGGAGGCTTCCACAGATTCAGAGAACTACCACCTCATAAGTCTGACTAGTCTGATATGTAAGGCCATGAAAAGAATTGTCATGGATCTGATAAATGATGACATAGGAAACCTACAGACACTGGACACCCTACCCTGTTTGGTTTTGTCAAAGGCAGATCATGCCTACTTAACCCAGTGGACTTCTTTGTAACGTCAGTAAAGCTATGGATGAGGGAAAAACCATGCATGCTGCCTACCTTGATATGGCCAAGGCATTTGACACAATACTACTCTTGAGCATTGTAGATAAACATACAAAATTAGGCATAAACCCATATATCACCCAAAGGATAACCAGCTGACTCACTGATAGCACACAAGAAGTTAGGGTATGGGAATAAACTTCACAAAGAGGCCATTCACTACAGGAGTCCCACACAGATTGATGCTGGAGCCTCACCTTTTTGGCATCTACCTCTCTGAAGTTGAGGCAAACCTCAATGGCCTCTGGCTGACCAAGTTTGCAGATGACTAAAACTAAGTGCAATCATTGACTCCCTTAAAAATATAGATACCCTAAAAAAGGGTTAAACTTAGTGTGAAAAAGTGCATAATAGTACCCTTTGGAATGATGGTCACCTCTGGAAATTAGAATATTGAAAATACATCCCTAAAACTAGACACAGTGTTTGGGGATCTGGGAATGCATATTGAGAGTAGTGACCTGATCTTTGACCAAAACATATCTACTGTAGTGAGAAAATCATTCTATGCTGCACAGGTTATAAGTAACAGCATGGCATACAGGTCCAAGGAGGTCATTGTTCCACTGTACTCAGCACTACTAGACCAGTCACCAAGTACAATGCACCAGCTGGCATGTACCTAACTAGGAACTTGTGACAACATGAGAGATCACAGAAGTTCCTCACAAAAAGAATACAGGGAGTAAACAACAAGTCCTAAACTGACCATCTGAAAACTCTTTCTTTGTACTCAGTCTCTATAAACTGCTGTGTGGTGATCTATGCCTAGCCTACAAAGCATACTCTGATCCCACACTTATGGATTTGTTGCACAGCCATAAAACAAATAGCATAAAAATACCTGTTCCAAAGACCTAAACCTCATCTGCAACATAAACAGGACATGTTGAAGGGACAGGTATGTGTCTTAAAAGATTACACCTTCTCTGAGAACAGGCTACCCACACATATGAAGCAAAACTCATACGTAATCCTATTCAAATGTATTTTGGACCAGTGGGTGGGAAATTGCAAATTTATTTCAAGTTTGGCACCTATGTCCATAATGGACAGGGTTAGCTTTAAATGCTTAATATGTACAATACTGTATTGTAATCATAACATTTCTTGGGGTAGTGACATTTCAGCAATATTTTTGTAAATTTAGGGTAATTATTGCTAGGCTTAAAATGGCTTTTTGGATGATAGCCTAGTAAACACCTATGATCCTATTTAATCTATGAGATTTCTTTTCCCACAGTTCCAGTTGGTGCTCAGGCTATACAATATGTTCATAATTCTTTTGTTACTTATTTCACAGCATCTGTGTTTGAGTGGCACAATGGTGTCATACTGGTTCCTCAAACACTTGCAACTATCTTTCTAAGAACTGTCCAGCTGTCTGTCATATCTGGCCCAAACTGAAGAAATCTGCCTTAGATCATGCATGACATCACACTGTATTGGAAGCCACATAACATTCTCCTTCTCAATTCCATCTTCTTCAGGCAAGGCCACATTGATATATTCATCAACCCTCACACTCTGCATTTCTTCATGTAAAACTGTTTTTCATTCTTGTTAATCTCTCTGCTATAAATATTTTTTCTAAACCATTTTTATTTATTTTTAAAAATAGTAAAACAGCAATCAACAAACCATCCTATACCAATATCACACAGATAAGTTCTAGAACACAAAAAAAGCCTTCTAATCAATAGAACCTTTCATAGGGGAATAACAATCATTAAGTGACGCCTCAGTTACACTGCACTTCTTTACCTCATTATAAACCCAAGACTTCTTCTTTTTCTTTCATCTGTTCCTATTAGGGGTCACCACAGCAGATCATCTGTTTCCATTTTGCCCTGACCTCTGCATCTTGCTCTGTCACACCAACCATCTGCATCTCCTCACTCACCACATCCTTAAACCTTATCTTAGGGCTTCCACTTTTCCTGTTACCTGGCAGCTCCATCCTTAGTATCCTTCTCCCAATATACTGAGCATCCCTCCTCAGCCCATGTCCAAACCAATGCAATCTCGTCTCTCAGACTCTGTCTCCAAACTGTTCAACCTGAGCTAACCCTCTAATATACTAATTTCTAATCCTGTCCATTCTCGTCACACCCAATGCAAATCTTAACATCTATAACTCCACCACCTCCAACTCTAAATATAAAAATAAATATAAATGTTATAAACCCTAGACTCATTCACATATACTGAACTGTCTACATACTTTTCTTAATTCCCCCAAGGATTTTACAGTACGTCTTACTAGAGTGGGCCCATAATGTAATTAACAAATCACACCTCCACCTGTCTCATTTCCATTGTTTGAGTTCATATGATGATAGCTATGGGGGCTGGTATTATAATAAAGTCCACCTAACTCTTCCTCTGTGTTGTACTTCCACAGTCCAGAGACTCACTCCAATAACAGCAAGAAACCTCTCCTTCCCTCTGCCCTCTTATTTCCCTCATTCCCCACACCACTGTATCAATTGTGTTTCTACCTATACAGAATGTCTACTATACCCCCTTACCCCACTACAATTGCTGCTGCCCTCTCTGTTTCCACTCATCTTGATCTCTAGACTCTCTTCACCTTACACTATCCCAAAGACTGACTTGCTTTTTCTTACCATTCAGCAGCTTCCAGACCTATTCAAGCCCTTCCTGTCTTCACACTCATTCCAAACGTACAATGCCAACTCTACTGCAATATCGCATACAAGCAACAGCCAGCATTAAGAGACTTTAGTCTTCTAAGCTGGCAAAACAAGGAAAAGAGAGCACTTGCACTTTGAATGTTAGATATTATGAGTTGCATCTACATATGCTGTATGTTGGTGAGTATGGTTAGACTTGGCAAGGGAGGTATGGAGCTAGTTGTTTTTTTTTCTGACCCAGTGGCACTTAAAGAAAATTGTTTCTGACTGCTAAGATCATGCCTCCTCCAAGACTGGATCCTAATGTAGTGTCAGTGTAAATGGAAAAGTTAGAGCAGATAAAGTTTGAAGAACAAAATTCATCTTTTAACTAAGTCTGTGACTGGCACTATATGCAGCTGTTCTGTGGTTATCCACAAGTCTAGATTACTCTATTTGCTATTAATACTGACACTGTTAAGACAAGCTATTTTAAAGTTCTTTCACCTGATATTTGGCTGGACCTGTGGGTTTTAAGAAGCACATAGAGGCCCTGGGCTGACATGCATGTCCCTGATCTAAGTAAGTCAGCCTCTAAAAAAAACTTAGCCACTCTACAGTTTATCGAAAATAAAATCTGCTGTTTCATTTCCATCTCTTCCCTTCTGGAAATCCAGATGGCTCCCTTTCACCTACAGAACTGAGCTACCTATTGGCTCCCTTCTTTTTAAACTACTTCATCCAGGCACATTCCTGCATTTTGCAGTCAAGCTCCATAATAAACTCATCCCCTATAACCTCTGAAACTTCTCCCAGGTGATTCCCTTACTCTAGACCCTCCCAAACCAAATTGCACTGTACTGACCACTCATTCTACAGTCCTGCACCCAAAGTCTGACAGACCATCCTCCCCTCACCTAAAATAAATCTTTTTCCTCTATTTCTGAGCTACTGCTCAGAAGATATCTCTCTCAAAAACCTGACCACAAATGCTTTTCTACTGGACAAGTCCTTCTCCCTCACCTACATCACTTCTGCTTCCATCCTCTGTTCTTACCTGATGTTTACCTCCTATAATTACTACTAAAATTAATCCACATTTGTTTTACTCTTCTAGTAACATTTGTTCATTGTTTCAGTTGTCTGTTGGATATTGTATCTCCTCTGATTACTCAGTTAAGTCAATTCTGGTTATTTATTTATTTTTTTGTGAATTTCTTTACCCAGGCTGTACCTGCAAATGATCTACTGTCATCAGTATACTATGGTAATAAACAAACAAATAAAATAAAACAAATAAGTACATGAGTTATGTGGTACAGTATGCAACACAGAGATCTTTTGCTTCTGAATGCAGAATGAAAACTGGGGTACAACTTAAAGTGTTGTCTTCTAGTGATGTGTGTCAGTAAGTAAGCTTGAGTTTGAAGCAGAGAGTGTGGACAGATGATAACATTATATGAAAGAGATGAGGGAGAGGTTGTACGAGGGATGTATAGTATAGGTAGTGATTCAGTAATGTATATGCACGAAAGGATAAGAGAGAGAATGAAGGCTAGATAGAAGTATCATGTTTAGTAGGAGGCATGAAGTAAGACAATGAACTGGGGCAGTGAAAGATATGAGAGTTTGGAAGGTTCTTGCAGAGGTAAGTGGGAGATGGACGAGTTAAGGAAATGCATGATTCTATATAGCATGTCTGCTCCCAGACAATATGAAGTCAGAAACAATGGAGAGATGTAGTTTGAAAGTTTAGAATGTGAAGTACTTTAGAGTTAGTGAGTTTTGGACTACTTTGTGGTTAGTATTTTAAGATTTTCTTATAGGGCTACCTTATAATTAGTGCTTGAAGGCTTCCTTATAGTTTATTCACAGTCTTACTGCCACCAGGTCTGTGGGTGCTACAGGTAGTTTGGAAAGACAGAAGCCAGGGATTAGTTTTCAGGTAGATAGCTAGGGTGAGGATGATATGGTTATGGGTAGTAGGAATGAAAGGTAAACTTTATTCTAGTCCTTAACAAACTAACTACCACCTAGTTTGTGAATAGATATAGTTTGGAGGGAGACTGCTGATGTAATGTTGGGAACTGAAGTTGATTACAGGCCAGTTTGTGATCAGAAGTGATTACAAAACAGTTTACAGCTACGCTGCAACCTAGCTTTTGAATAAACAGAAGATTACTTTTGAGAAGGGAAGGGATGAAGTGCTGGGAAATTGAAGAGGGTAGTGGATGGATGAGAAGGAAGTGGCTAATAGAGATGTGTATTTGTTGTTTAACTGGGTTTGAGGAGTAATGGATATGTTATATTGTAGGCTGTTTCTGACTGAATGGTTGGAGGAAGTAGTTAGGTATATTTTTGGCCTATTAGTTGCCTATGTCATCCTATGACCTTTTACTCTTGTGTCCCTGTCCATCGCCTGGTCTACCAGCTTCTCCTTAACTCCCTAGCCTACCCCATTTAAGCTCAATCCATATGGCCTTGTATGAAGGCAAAGTGAAAGTCTTCCAGTACAGATAGATAACTATAAATACAGTTGCACAGGAACTGGCTAAAACTGAGATACAGCTATTGCTGCTTGGGTTCTTCTCCTTGATTTATTAAAAGTCTGCAGTAGGGCTGATGCTAAGATGGGGTTATGTTTGTCATGTCTAAAGCCTACTATGGTAAAACCTTCATTTATGCAGTTTGTGGTCTGATTTTGCTATTTTCCAGCAGGGGGTATTGAGCTCCAGCTAATACCTCTTAATATAAATGTTATGTAAATTAAATTAAAGTATGTAATTGAAAGAACTGCAGCTTCCTATGAGATTGCTGTTTCTCTCTCTCTCTCTCTCTCTCTCTGTTCTTATGAGTCACCTAGGAGGTGGCCCTAGATTTATGGGAACTATTCTGGTCCAAAAATTGAGGGAAAGGAGCCAAGCTACCCATTAAATAAATAGGATGTAATAAAATGACAGTCTTAAAATGTGTCCACAGAATATGTAGTGTAGCTAACATCATATTAGAAGTAATTATACATTCAGTGTTCATGAAATTATCCCTTGTTAACTTATTTGTTAATGGTAAGAATGATCTCTTTACATTTGTTTTTTTTTCTTTTATTATATGCACAGTGAAGGAACTACTTGTGTGTCTAGCCTAGGGTAGGTAGTAATCTTAGTTGAAAGTGTCTCTGTAGAATTAATTGTTCATTCAGCATTGATGAAGTTATCCCTTGCAAAAGTGTTACTTGTTAATAGTAACAGTTAACTATTTTTCATTTATTTTCTGTGAAATAATAAGACTATTTTTTTATCAGATGCACAGTGCTCTACGGAATAGTAATTAGTGCAGCCAAATTTTTAAAAAATGGCTTAAGATCCACAGCAGTGGAAAGGAGTGCTGAGGCACTCCATTTTGTTAATGCAGTTTCTCTCGGGACCTCTGCACTGGTTTTGGCACCACATTTAAAGTGAGCAAACAAGTGTTTAGCTTGTCCACTCAGTAAGACAAGTTGAAATTGCCCTAATTTAGC
Organism: Protopterus annectens; assembly: GCF_019279795.1. Classification (NCBI taxonomy): domain Eukaryota; kingdom Metazoa; phylum Chordata; order Ceratodontiformes; family Protopteridae; genus Protopterus; species Protopterus annectens. The sequence goes on along the minus strand of NC_056746.1, from coordinate 852,597,418 downwards.
AGGCTGAAAATGTAAAATGCCTTCGCTTTCGCACCAAGCGGAATACAACTGGTTTATTCTAGTACAGCTGAAGGAACTACACCTATAGACAGTACAGATAAGTTAAACGTATCACTGCAAATTGAATGAAGAGCTCTAAGTTAAATGTAATGCTTTGAGTTAAATTTACCATGCTAAAATAAATATAGCTCTATAAGATAAACGCCTTGTCAAAGCAAAAGCTTCAGCAGGTCCTGTATTTGTTCAGCGGTGAATCAGATCACAGTACAAGGTATTTGGTGGGCCACTTTGGAAATCAGTAGAAATACAGAAATGTTTCAAATTGCACAATTCAATTCATCACAGAAGAAACACTGATTTTGAAGAATTAGAGTAATCAAATGGGATAACAGCAGACAATTAAATACTAGCAATAAAGTACAGTGGTGAATAAGATAAACAAAGCAAGACTACCCTTAATAGTTCAGTTCATACTGACAGAAAATGTACCTTGCAGTAGAAGTAACAGAAAGGAACTAGGAAACGATATCACTGTGAGGGGGGTGGACTTCTGGTCAGGAAAGGACTAGCAAGAAGGAAATAGCAAAATCTTCCTGGACAAACAGGTAGGTATAAATATAGTTGTGCAGAACCTGGAACAAAACTGAGACACAGGTATTGCTCCTTGGGTTCCCTTCTTTGTAGATTTTTAAGTTGGTAGCTGGGCTGATACTAAGATGGGGTTGTGACGTTCACTGTTCTTTAGCATCTTTCTATATAGGGGAGGTTACTATGTCTGAAACATGCATTTCTGCTGTTTGTGGTCAGATTTTACTATTTTCCAGTAGGAGTATCACAGTACTGGATGTGGCAATGTTAAATCTTAACTGCAGCAATTTTATTTAGCCCAAGCAAATTATGATTAAAGCAAGCTTACTTAAAACACTGTAGCTCCCTCTTAGATTGCAATTTCCCTCTGTTGTTATGAATGACCTGGGAGTGTCTTGAAGCTACCATGGGTTTATTGGGGATCATTCCTGCCTAATGATTGTGGAAAAGGAGAGTCAAGCTTCCTGAAGCACTATAATTCCCCCTTAGATTGGAATTCCATTCTGTTGGTATGAACCACCTAAGAATCTGCCCTGAAGCAGCTGTCTGTGGGTTTATGGTGGATGGTTCTTGCCTGATGATTGTGGGAAAGGAGTCAAACTACCCTTAATAACTTGGTTCCTGCTTGGAGAAGGTGTTTATGGTTTCAGTAGTCTCAGAGATCCAGGACTTTTTTTAAACATTCTTGCTGCAGTTTCATGTATTTGTAGGTCTTTTAAAATTAACTTTTAGTAACAAAATCTTACAAATATGCTTAATTTATTCATATAAATAAATTATTGCAAAAATAAAAACTAGATTTACATACTGGTATTCCATTTTTAAGCAGTGTAAGTTCCAACCCAGTAGAGATTAATTCTCTATTTTCAGAACCTCTTGTTAGTAATGTTATTATTATAACAGCACATCATAGTTTGCTCACATTCCATGTCAGGGAGCTACTTTTGTGATCCTTCAAGGTTTATACTCACTTTGTGGCCTCATAGTGCAGGCTGTTATTATAGATGGCAAGCTGGGCCAGAATGGGACAGGTGAGAGGAATGTGTTGGTTAAATATTAAGAGGTGATGCAGTCTGCAACATGGAGGAGACTATTTGCTTTGGAACTGGAAGAGTGGGTGGCTTTTAGAGGGGTGACTTCACTTGTGAATGAGAAGTACCAGGCATATAAAAGGTTTGACCAAGCTATGGATTCTTTTCTTGCTCTTACACTTGATCTTTTGATCCTAGTATGTGGAGAGGCAGACATTGTTGCTCCATGTTATGATAGGATGTATTGCCAGCCATGCCAGAAGTAGGGCAGTGGATGTATGACTTGTGCCAGCACAGGTAGCTGGAAGTTTGTAAATAATTATATGTCATTTGTATATCAAACTGATTTGTACAGATGCTTGCACTGAAAATGTATTTGTGAGGTTTGCTTGTGTTAAAATGTATCAACAGTGCTGGAATGAAAAGAAATGTACATGTATTGCTGTAACTGAATTAAATGTATATGTTTTAATTGAGGATACTGGGACAGCAGAGGTTAACCAGCTAGCTTACTTTAAGAAAAATAAGGAAAATGTAAATGAGATGTTAAACCATTAAAACGGCACCCCACATTGCTGAAAAAGACTGGAAATGGTGGGTCTGGGAGAAGCCTTTGTTCATTAGCTCAGTAAAAAGAGGGGAAGCCCCAGGCATTGCCATAAACATTTAGATGTGCATTGTAGCCATCTATGCTAAATTCCTGTCTCAACTTCAAAGGTGAATACTGTCAGAACCTAGAGTCAAATGACCAGATGAGATCATTCTGCAAGTCATGTTGGATATTATATTTTTCAGGGAGTAATCTCTGAGTATTGAGCATTCTGTTTTGGGGAATCTGACTTGAAAGATTGCTCATGCATTTCACTGAGCCTTGCTCTATCAAGAAAGTTATTAGGGAATAGTACTCAGTCAGGAATATAGTGAAGTTTAGTTTAGGGATTGTTTTTCTTTATCTGTATGCGTCTGTCCATTAATGTTATTTTCAATATTACCACTGATTTGAACTCTGTGGTTTACTGTAAATATATAGTCAGTGTTTTCATGCCCTTCTATTATTTATTATTAAATATATTTAAAACTTTTATTGTGGCTGGTCCTTGTAGAAAGTATTTAATCTTTGAGAGGGGTTATATTTATATGGTGACACTGTGTGGGCCACTCCAGAAGGACTAGCTGTCTTGGTCAACTACTACCATTTGCATTAGTATTAATATTACACAGCATAATTAGACACCCTTTGTTGAGGACCTTAGAGTAGCTGATTGTGGAGTGTCTGGTGTTGGTGATAACTACCTTATACTCTGGGAAGAAGGGGACACAGCAGTTAATCTGTGCCAGCCATTCCCAGGTGTGTGTATGTGTGTGTGTGTGTGTGTGTGTGTGTGTGTGTGTGTGTGTGTGTGTGTGTGTGTGTGTCTGTGTCAGCTACTTGGAACAGGGATACAAAGCACTAGGCTTACAGAGAGGGTGCAGGAGGTCTTGGTCTGGACATTCGGCTAAGGACCTAACCCTATAGCCGTACTGGTGGGGAGACTTATTGGAGACCTGGAGGGAGACAAATAGAGAGATCCAGACCCTGGACTGTGTGTGTTTCCTGTATGCTCTTAAGGGAAATTGGTCTTGATGCAGAGAGGTCTGTGTGAAGATAGGTGAAGGCTGCCAGCCTAGCTAGATAGCATTTTGTAGATAATGCTGTCATTTGTAAATATTAATATAAGCCACAAGCTTGTTCTCTTAAATGTGAAAGGACTGTATTTGATGTTGAACTGAAAAAAATGTAACAACATTGCACTCTGCTGTAAGAAAGCTGATAAGTCAAGCATTTCATGACTGTCTTTGATCTCAGGGCTCGGGGTCGAGATGTCTGGATGAAGGAATTCTGGCTGTTGTTTTGAGATCAGAGTTAATTGCTAGAATTTGCATGCATAATTTCTTTTATTGCTCTGGCTTCCTGACCAGCTGCAAGATCAAAAGGGCTAGGAACCTCTGTGTTTCTGTTAGCCTGGGAACCAGAAAGAAATGAGGTAATCTGAAATGAATCAATGGCTCTGTGTTATCAATCTAAGGACAGAAAGAATGAGGGCATTTTAGCATTTGTCTTGAGAACATCCAGCATCACTAGCATTGTCTTACTCTATATTATAACTTATTTTAGAATTGGGCTTTCTCTTACAAATAGCTAGGAAATAGGAATATTAGATTAGTTTTTTTTTCTGTATTGATGTCAGAACTTTTCTACTGTATTATTGTAAGTATTTCTCTGTGATATCTGAACTCTTGAATAGCACTGTGTAGTAAGAAGTATTGTCTTGTGTTTTCATTATTTATTATTAAATATTTTTTTCAACTGTGGCTGTTTTGTGTAGAGATAATTTAAGCTGTAGAGTACATTGCATGTATATAGTGATATTGGCCAAGCCACTCCAATAAGCCTTGACTGTTCTGTTGCACTTACCCTATGGAAGGTGTGTGTGTGTGTGTGTGTGTGTGTGTGTGTGTGTGTGTGTGTGTGTGTGTGTGTGTGCGTGTGTGTGTGTCTGTGTGTGTGTGTGTGTCTGTGTCAGCTACTTGGAACAGGGATACAAAGCACTAGGCTTACAGAGAGGGTGCAGGAGGTCTTGGTCTGGACATTTGGCTAAGGACCTAACCCTATAGCTGTACTGGTGGGGAGACTTATTGGAAACCTAGAGGGAGACAAATAGAGAGATCCAGACCCCAGACTGTGTGTGTTTCCTGTATGCTCTTAAGGGAAATTGGTCTTGATGCAGAGAGGTCTGTGTGAAGATAGGTGAAGGCTGCCAGCCTAGCTAGATAGCATTTTGTAGATAATTCTGCCATTTGTAAATATTAATATAAGCCACAAGCTTGTTCTCTTAAATGTGAAAGGACTGTATTTGATGTTGAACTGAAAAAATGTAACAACATTGCACTCTGCTGTAAGAAAGCTGATAAGTCAAGCATTTCATGACTGTCTTTGATCTCAGGGCTCGGGGTCGAGATGTCTGGATGAAGGAATTCTGGCTGTTGTTTTGAGATCAGAGTTAATTGCTAGAATTTGCATGTATAATTTCTTTTATTGCTCTGGCTTCCTGACCAGCTGCAAGATCAAAAGGGCTAGGAACCTTTGTGTTTCTGTTAGCCTGGGAACCAGAAAGAAATGAGGTAATCTGAAATGAATCAATGGTACTGTGTTATTAATCTAAGGACAGAAAGAATGAGGG
>NC_056746.1:852152578-852220078 GCF_019279795.1 Protopterus annectens | reverse complement strand
AATAAGTTTATTTAATTCCATGTGCATAACATGCGTCTAAGTGCTGTCATTACAGTAGCAAGAGGTGTGAGTCTACTGTCTGGGACACCTGAGTATATATGGCTTGTACAACACTCTTTTCCATTTGAATGTGTTACATACATGGGTAGTATCCCAGGTTATATGCAGTCACACTGGCATGTAGTGTATCATTACGTTACTACTGTTGACAGTGCTTTCACAAGTAAGAGTAGATTGCAGATTGCAGCACTGGAACCAAACATCCCTGCATACAAAGATGGACTCTGAGTCCTCACTGTCATGTTTTTGGTGTGTGAGCTGTGTGTCATTAAATATTTCCTACTGGGCATTGATCTGACATGTGGCTATGAACTGTAGACTAATGTGTGTATAGGACATATCATTGAGGGCTGCTGTCATGTAGTAATGGCATACCTATCAGTGTCCGACATCTATCTGTCAACACAGTCATCCTACTGCATAACCAGTTTGCTAGCTGATGTCTGTCTGTCCTCTGTACAGATATGCAGATGTTGGGACTCCATCATGGCTGCTTACCTGCAATCTATGCTTGAGTGACACTGACATTTCTGCCCAGCTGTGTTATGAATGCCACAGCTAGGAATCCACACCCTGTATACACACATGCCATGGATACCTCAACTACACTACCACAATCAACAGAACATGCTTGGGTCTCCAAGACAGACACTGACCATGTTATGTAATACATGTTGCATACATGTCAACTGGAGCACCTCACTGGTCCTCTGCAAGAAGAAACTAGATGACTGGATATTGCATGTAACTCTTACCCTGAGAATCACCACTGTGGCATCTGTTGATAGATGACTTGTTGGCAAATGGCAGGTGGCATGATACCACTATACACACATCCCCTACACTTCGTACATACATACGAACACCTGCACCTATGGACCCCAGTACCGACAAATGTGTACGTGTGCATTACTGAGAATAACAGTGTCTGTGTGTTTCTAGACCTCTAGTTGATAATACCCTGAGGCCCTTCACACCCACCGCACCCCCCATTACCATAGTTAAATATGGCTGCTGCTGTAATGGACATTAAATGTACCTTGTTATACTCTTGACTCTATGGGCTATCTGGAGCTTGCAGTACCAGCACAACACTTTTGTACATATGGGTTGATAGGCTTAGGTTATCCTCTGAGTTCTGCCAAGTGTGTGTATGTGTGCAAGTGCGTATATTTGTAGGATACAGCATTCTGAGGACTCATTTTCCTAATACAATACACCTTGCCACACAATATTAGGGATAGTGATGTTGCTAGCCATAGGAGAGCCATGACAATGCATCACCCTACTATCCCTGTGGCATGTGCAATAGATGCATATCCCTGTAGTAGCACTCTTGAGATAGACAAGGGGTTGTATTGCAGTCCCGGTCAAAGTGTGATGGTGGGTATGTCAGAGTATTATCATGGGTTTCAGTGAGTACAATATCTAATGTGGGATGTGGGTGCTGGATATACTGTCTTTACACCATGGTACCCCAGTACATGCCCCAAGGTCTACTGTATGGGGACCACTGTCACCATCAACCATACAGGTAACTGATAACACTATCCAGCCCAGTGATGCATGTGCTGTGTGCAACATATCTGTAACAGAATGGACACACTGACAAGGTAGTTAGCACTGATAATGCTAGGTCTCCCAGATGTGTGCATGACTGTTACGTGTTTGTTAATGTGTATATGACAGTACATCACAGTATGCATTGTTCATAAACAACCAGTACATCCCCCATTACCATACTGTACAAGGCCTATGTTCTTCACTTAACATGTAACCTGGAACACACCTCATCCTAAAAGCTGTGTGGTGTGTGCAATTAAGGCCACAGACATCATCAGCACTACATACCTAGGTAGGGGTTCTATTTCCAGTGTTGCCAAGTAAGAGTGTGTGTGTATGGTAAGGTATCTACTTCAGTTTGCAGAAAATACATGTCTCAGGAGGTCATCTGTCTGAAAACTGCCTGGAAAATGCTAAAATCTCACAGGTATCATCCTATGGAAATTCATTCCAACAAAACTAGTAGTTGATGTGTAAATGCCCTCTTCCCCACTGTATAGCTCTACAGCGATACTGGGGTTGGTATATATAGCTGGGTGTGGATCTCGTGGACACAGCCACCATCATTGTGGTTATTGTGTGTATCCCCCTGCTTAGTCAGCTGTAATACTGTACAGTTTATGTTAACAGGTTAAGTAGTTGTCAATCACGCTGTCTGTGGTTCTACACCACCCCACACCCTCCAAAAGGTAGGGCTGTGGTACCCACACCAGCACACTTATGTTTACCAAGCTGAGGATTGCACTACATTGGGGAAGGGGACATATACCCTGCCAGTGCCATCATCAATGACATTAAACTAGCAGACTGATTATTTCCCAATGTGATGTTGTGCCTATTTTGTCTTGATGGAATTACATAGGCTAAAATGGGTTCCCTGCAAAAGTACACATATCCATGTGTACAGTATTCTCTGTGTATTGCATCAACACCAAAACCTGTGTGTATGTGTGTGTGTGTGTGTGTGTGTGTGTGTGTGTGTGTGTGTGTGTGTGTGTGTGTGTGTGTGTGCGCATGTGTGTGTGTGTGTGTGTGTTATAGACAAACATGTGTTGTGTACCACCCAGTGCACTTACCATTGTCCACTGTAGAAGGGCTGCTGACATCAGCCACCATCCACTCACCTGTATACACCCCTCAGACCTATCAGGCATGTGGCACATGCAGTAACTGTCATACAGACCTGTGACTTGTGTTCAGCTGTACCCAGGATATGGCACAGTCAAGGTGTCACCACAGTGCCATACCCCTTGTAGGAAACAATAGCAGACCAACATCCTGCTGACACATAGACACCTACAACACAAACGGAATACATTATGGAGACCACAATCACTCAGTGTTAATAAAAGCTATACTGAAGCATGGCTGGACAGCACAAACAGAATGCATTATGGACACCACTATCACTCAGTGTTAACAGCTATAATGCATCATGGCTGGACAGCTACACATCCTGACATGTAAGCATTAAACTTTTGTGCTGCAAACATGTTACACAGCATTACATTGATACACCTTAGTACAGTCACCCTGTGCGTCAGAACCATATTAGCCTGTCCCTGCACCGATGTTATGGATGACAGAGATGTGGCACAGGTATCATCATATGCACAGGATGTGTTGTGGGTTTGCCAGAGACCTAGGCTGAGCTGTTTGTTTGACATCATGTGTGTGTGTGTGTGTGTGTGTTAGGGGGGTTTCATTATTAATTGGGCTGTGCAGATGTGGTGTGTTTAGGTATGGGGTTACCCTAGCTGTGTTGGTGATGCGTATGTGGGTGCATACATACAGTTCTGCCCTGTACAGGGGTTTGTTGGACAGCTGCAGACCATACCTGGCAGGGTGTGCAGTTTGCCATCTCCAGCCACTGACATGAGAACTGTGCCTGCCAGGGGTTTCATGGGCACTACCAGGTACAAGCTAAGATATGGTACTGTCCCCTGATGATGACATATGTCTGCTGGATCTGGGTCCCTCTTGGGACTGGCCAGTGCCATGTGCATGTGGCCTGCTATGTTGTGGTGTGGACAGTGTCTCCCCTGCAGTGCTGGTGCTGGTACTGTCACTACGGGAGCGGCTCCAACTTGTGGAACGTCCACGTCGACCTCCACCCGTTGGTGTTGCTGACCTACATCCACATGGCCATCACACTACTCCCACCATATGCTCAAGCACAGAAATTGCACGGTTGAGGATTCCCACCATCTCACCCAACCATCTATCCAGGTCAGCTGCAAAATAACAGTGGGCACCTGCAAGATCACGGATGTTGTCAATAACAGCAGAATGAGTGCCCCTCTGGATCCTCAGACCCTGTCTGGTATAACGTTCCATATGTGCCTGCACCTCCATGATGGCCTGAAACATGCATCTGGTGACACCAGCTATGGCACATCTGCCTGGAGCATGATGACCAGCAGCCCTCCTGTGAGCACCCCTGTACATCTGCCTGTGTGGTACTTCTCCAGGCATCCAGCTATGGGTGCTGTGTCCAGACACACTTGCCATAGTCACCACACTGTCCTGTCCTATGCCACCACCAAACCAACTGTCCCTCATCTATGGCCACTGGTGATGGGGTATGCATAGGCATTGTGACTGTGTGCGCGGATGGGGTGGATAACAGTGGGATGTCAAATGATGGCAGAACTTCAGCTCCTGACAACCCTGCCTGTGCCTCACAACACCTATCATCATTATCAGAGTCTGTATGGACACTAACATCAGTTTGCCTGCAGGAGGGACCCTGACCCACCTCGCCACCTGTGAGGGGAAAACAAGACCTGTACATCATTGCTTAACTCATTCACTCCAATGGAGCTTAGAAAGTTTGCACTATAACTTCTAATGGGTGGAGCCTAAGCCTTTTGACATAATCAAATTATGTCCTCACATTTTAAGCAAATATTCACGTCTGGAACCATAGTGGTTATGAAAGAAGTATAAATGGCAAACTCTTCAGCACAAACTATTTTTATAGTGCTATTAATCTTTAGGTTCTAGGTCTTTAAACCAAATTTTATAAGTCACAGTAAACAAAGTAACAATTACATTTGTAATATTTTGTAAACAATTTAGAATATCTCAGCAACCACTCAAGTTACACACATACTGTCAGCAGCATTTTATTCATCTAGCTGAGAGCTTTCATATGAGGCTAAGGATTTGTGTTACTTAGTTGTTGAGATATTTAGAAAAATGTGAAAATTATATCTATATAAATTAATAGCATAAAAACAACAGTTAATATATAATGTAGAAAAGGCAAAGGAGGCTCTAGACCACAGCTAATAAAAACATGTAAAAATTTAATCCAAATGGTGAGCACTTTCATTCATCAAAGACATAATACAAGACTGCAGTTTATATACCATCAGCACAAGTAATCAATCAATTAAAACTTCATTGAGCAAATTAAAACCAATTAACACAATGCCCTTAAAGGCATATAGCTAACTATTGTATATAAACTCAGTAATAAACATAAAGTTGCACCACACACCTTGAAATACATTTATATGCCTAAATGGACAAAACTGTGATAAACAATATTGAACATGTTATGTACCTATATAGGTATTGTCTTATACCTCTATTCATTAGTATCGGCTTGATACATACTTTATCACTGATGCCCCTACCCATATTCGCTTGCAGCCTAATGATCTATTCTAGTTCCTTGACTTCCATTTTATTTTTAACTTCTCCTCCTCTAATATTAAATGGAACAGTTTCTATGACCAAAAATCTAAATGAATGTTCATTCCCATGTGCTAGAATATGTTTAGCTAGGGAGTTAGTTTCTATTCTCATTGCTTTTATAGCCCTTTTGATGCAACTCCTCCTAGAAAATAATATATTTGTTTTTGGGAACACCATGTATAGACAGATGGATGGCGTAGCTATGGGCACTGCTTCCACATTGTATATTTCCTATGGCACACAGATTGTTCTGCATAATATGTTATTAATATCATCCTGACATCGTACAGCTGAGATGGATTACTGTTAACTTGTTGTGGCTATGTTGTGTAGGGTCCTGGGTATGAGACTTGCAAGTATTTGGTTATTGTGTTGCAAGGCAGATCTGTTCAGCTGTGGAGGAGGGGATGATATCAATAATTACAAGAGGTACATATTTTGGGCCCCTTCACCACCATTAACAGTGCCTTTGGTCATATATATATATATATATATATATATATATATATATATATATACATATATTAATATAGTTCCCCTACTGTTGAATGTCTGTGCTGGATGATATGTTTGAGAAAACATGAGATTCAGTTATATCTGAAATGGCTTAGTGGTAAATCACTTTTGCTATAGTATACAATGTCCTGGGTTTGAGACTTGCAAGGGCTGATTATTTTGTTGCCGGGCAGAACAGGGGTTGTTGGGGACAGAGTGATTAAGGCACTTTAAAGTAGTTGTAAGTGGGTTTGTGTGGAGCTGAGCAATGCTTACTTGAGCTTGGCTTAGCTTACACCTGCTTACGGCCGCTTAAACCCATGCTAATTTCAAATAAAGAAAAGAAAAAAGGGATATAGGAAAGTGGTGAAATTGAGGCAAGCAGGGGGACAAACAAGAGGAGAAACATGTAGGGATGTGCAAGGTGAGTGTAGGAAAGGACCATGGCTCTGCATTTCTTTGGCAGCAACAGCTACTTTCAATGTGGGGAATTTAGAATTTGGAGTCTCACATCCTACAAGGAGGTGTGTGGGCATCATACAATATGGATAATTGGTAGGGTTAGATTGTGTAATGGGTACATGTCTTTGGGTGAAATACAGAGCTATGTATGGGACGTGATTTTTTTGTGCGACAGATGCTCTTTTGTTTAAGGTGAGAGTGGGATGTTAAGGAAGGATTATTGGTAAGTGTGATGAGGGAGGTTTGTTAGGAGAGGTTGCATTTGCATGAAACATGGGGGGGTAAACACCTTGACAGGGAGGGTGGTTGGGAATCTGAGGCTCATTATCCCCCAGATGGTAGTACTGGTACTGATGTCCCCACCAGCTGGCAGTCACCACTAGTCATTCACAGCCTCAAAGGTGGCTGTGCTGGGGACTGGGCTGGAGGGGCTCCTGCCCCTCTAGCTGCACCAGCTTTCCCTCCACCTGGTGCAGGTGGTCATCCAGCTCCATTTGGAGGACACAGCGCACCATGCCACAGACATCCCAGGTGACAACATCCTCACCGTGCCATTTGCAGGGGGGGTGAGCCGCATCCCCTGCAGCATTTCCACCCAAGGGTGGTGCAAGACCAGCAGATGAGGGAGCTCTGGGTTGGGTCCCAGATGTGCTGGGACCTGATGCCTCAGCCAGGTGGGGTGGGAGAGGCAGATCCGCTGGGATCTGCCTTCTCATATGTGCTATGGTGTGGAAATTAACAATGAATATTGGTTAGTCATGCACAACACATTACAACATTAGTCAAACTAGCATGCATGGATATTCCCATTTACCCAAAACAGTGCAATTATAACAGTGCCATAACAAACAGAACCCATGCATATATGGAATGGCATTCAGGGTTGTAACAGCATGCCAGTTAGTGGTATGTCAGGCAGGCAATAAAATGATTATTTAACAGGGAGTATTAGTATGCACACAGTTTAAACAATGATAAACCAAATTGAACAATGGTCCAAACAGTAGATGTTTGTTTAGGAACATACCCATGTTGGTTTCAGTGTGATGGTTGGATCAGTTGAGTGGTGGGGGAAGGGAACAGATTCAATTGACAACTGCTATCAAGTATATTTGTCAGTACACTACTATTCACTACTCTACATTCTGACCACACTTACACTCTACCTGGGCCATGGGGCTGCTACAGCACACCAACAGCTGTAGATATCAACAGAGCAATTGTACCCTTATTTTAGTTATACACATCAGACCTGTTTCTATAACAATTTATTTACCTGTAGGCCCTGTGCAGATGAACTCTGTGCACATTGCATTTCTGTTTCTAGACATATTTCAGATTCACATATTAGTTGAAGGCCCTGGACTGTGTGTTGTGCCTTTCACATACATCTACTGTGATATTCTCTGTGTGCAGGTTTCTTGGTGACTGGAAAACTATCCGTGACAGCGTGACACTTGAGGGGCTTGTCTGGGCCAGTCTGCAGAGTGTGGATGTCTAACTTGCATCTATTTGTAGGACTGGGCTGATCAACACAGCAGTTATACACCTTTCATACTAATACACATCATACTAGTATTTCTATTTAGATTTCTTTACCTGTGTGCCCTGTATGTAAAATCATATGTGTTGCAATACATTACTTCTTTTATTCAGATTGCAGTTTACAACGTAGAACCAGACTGTGAGATGTTAGTGGTGGTCGCTGGATTCAAACTGTGGTGTGTGTGCAAATGTTAACTACAGGCCTAGTCCTTATCAGACTGAGCTACTGGGGGGGGGGGGTGTTGTGTGTTGCTTGTGATATTTCTATCTAGTACATATTTTTCTGCACAGAACTTTTATTATGACATGTTGCATTACTTGCTTCCCATTTTTAGTACACATTATGCATACACAACAGACATTGGTGTCACTGTTTGTGAAACGTGCACATTAGCTGGTTTGCACATTTGACTGTTTTATAACTACATACTGCTATTTACATTCCTGAGTACACAGTGTAGGTTTTAAGTCTGCACCTGTTAGCCTTATACATTTTTCAGTACATTCACAGCTACGTACAGCTGAAATTGAAAGGTTAACACAAGACACTGCTGGCAGAAAAACAAGTAAAACACATTCTGATGGCAATATGTACTGTTGCTTTTTTTCAGTTATTTGACATGCCCATTCTAAAGTATGCAGACAAGTAGTGCTAACTTCACCTCAGTTAATGCATTCTGCAGGACATACCCATTTCTATTTTTCAAGTACAAGTGAGATGACAAGGACCAGTGTTTGGGATCACCTTTATTAATTTTGACATACATATCTGTGTACAACTCAGAAATCCACAATGCTTTTCATTTCTAACTGTTACAGTAGCCCTGACATGGCACTTTCTTGGCAAGTTCACTCAGACGCACTCATACATATTCTAATATTCTTCTGCATATTGTACCTTGTTTGCTATAGACATCTGTATTACACAGCAGCTGGGAATACTCCGTTGTAACACTGGCAGCCTGACAGGCATTTATTCCTGACTTTTACAGCACAGTTATATATACAGGTGGTACTACCATTACTATAATTTTGATTTCTTTCTGCTAATAGTAGGGGGTATTCTGTACTCACCATACTACCGATGCAGCCGGGCTAGTTGCTGGACATGAGCCTCAACATTCTGGGACCTCTCTGCAGCAGCTGTATGGGGAGACATCACACATTAATCACACTTGCACAGTCACAAGTTGAACTTTTTCCATACTTAGTTACAGATACATAAGATTGCATGCTTACAGACAGGATGTCCCACCTGTCTGTAAGTATGCAGTCTTATGCAGTCTTACAGATACATAAGACTGCATACTTACAGACAGGTGGGATATCCTGTGCTCTGGCTTCTTAGATCCACTGGTCCAAGAGTGCACCCCTCCTCTGCTTCAGGTCATTATGGTGGTGACGTACCTGCTCACTAGTCCGGGGTATGCCAATGGCACTGGTGAGATTGTATGCAAGCTGGTCCCAGACCTCTGCTTTGTACTGCGAGCCCTGGTACTGGCCCTGCAGCTCCATACTGTCATGGCTTTTTACTAGGAGCCCAACCATGACCCTGGACTCCTGGATGCCCCAACGTTGTGCTCGGAAGCAAACACCTTCACCGACGCCAGACATTTCGGTCTTGCTGTGAGCAATCCCAAATCATTATGGCTGTATTCCCACCTCTGCAGTTTAAACAGAGCAGTTTTCCCGCACGTTTTCTTGATTGGCCAGTTTTAATATGCTGAACTATGTTTAGCTTTGCACAAATCTGCATATCAATGCTTACACCAGGTAAGCACAGCTGAAAGCCAGTAAGCAATGCTTACACTAGCTAAGCATTGCTTAAATCTATTTTTTCATTAAATTTATAAATTATTTTTTACATTTATATTTTACATATTCCCACCCCTACTGTGCTATACATGAGCCATATAACTGACATCTATCATTTAAATTCCATAAAAGTTTATTAAATAGCTTGGCAGATGAGGATTCAAACCAAGCATGTTTTACATGCTATACCATGGTAGTACCATTATGCTACAGTAGCTTGGTGATGTATTCTATCACAGTAGCACTTGTCTATCATTTTCAGGATTTCAGCCAGGCTAAGCATAGCTATGCACCATGCGAACAAGCTGCAGACCACTTAAATTTTGGATTTATTTGATGAAAAAAAAACATTTTTTTTTTTAATTTTTATTGCTTTCCTCTTGCCCTACTGCTTTCATGCATGTAGGGCAAGAGTGCATACATTTGGAGGTGTGCACTTGAAGGCTGCTGCCTTCTAGGCTTTGTGGGTTTTTTTCAGTGTCCCCGGACACTGAAATGTTAGCTACTTACATTTCAGTGTAGGTGGACACTCATTTACTATATAATATTAGAGCCAGGCTGTAATATTATATAACATGACATTCATCTGTGTCACAAAGTGCCGTACGGCACTTTCTGAGTGAAGGGGGCATGTTACATGTGCAGGCACTGCTGACACATGCCCTATGTGCTTGCTCCTGGTTTGTGTCTATTTAGATTAGATAGCAATGTGCCTTCATGCATATGCAAAGTGCACTGCTATTCTAAACTGACATGAACAACTCCATGCAAGAATAATCTTATTCTTGCATAGAGCTTCATGAATCCTGGGGATGGTGTTCTGTTTCTTTACAGGCCAACCTACCAGTCAGCATATTATTCATAAGAAACCAGGTACTGCTCTACAAACCCTGTTATTAGAAAGCTAATATTATCAGAACATTACAGACTATGTCCATATTCATAGAAATTCAAAGACTGTATCAGAGAGTTGTTACCATGCAAAACATAAACCTTAATATAAACTACTGCAATATGGTTCTTCAAGAAAATGCTATGGGCGAAGTTAAGCAAGGTAACAGGTACAGATATATGTTGCCCGTCTGTGGTTTGGAGCCTACAACATGCCAATATTTAGACATGCGGCCAGTTGTTTTACAGGCTGAGCTAATATTCAGAAAGGGCTTCATTGTAGAAAACTGGTAATGCAGGTGTTTCTTAGAAATTCTGTGGCAAATGGTTGCATACCCAAAATGCATACAATTATTGGATATTTCATAGTAAAGAAATAATAGCTATCAACACATAAATAAAAATAAATCGTTACTTTTTAAATTAAATAAACATATCAAAGAAATAAATAAAATATAAAATAAATAAATAAATAAAACACAGCAAATACATGTTCTGCTCTCCAGTCCTCAGGATTGCAGTGAAACTGGAACCCTGCCCTACTGCACAATAATCCCAAATGAAGACGTGAAAGTAGCCTGCAGTGTAGGTTCTGAATGTGCATTCTGTAGACTACTTACCTTAGGTGTGCACACTGCTGGCCCATCTACCTTTCCCCATCTCTTCCATTTTCATTCCCATAAGCTAGTGGCTATTGCCAGTTACATAAGAGTAGAGTCTGTATACCTAGACCCCCTGTTTTTATTACTCTCTAACTAATTGGCTGCACTCAGCATTTTGACTACTTCCCTAACTCCTTGACCAAAGCAGAAATAATTAAATTACAGCCTAGAATAGCAGCATCAATACATTGTTTTTTGTGCTCGACCAGGTCTGTTTGTGGCTCATCCTGATCCATTAGCTGTGCTTGGGCTCACTCCACTTCCCTACTCTAACCTCATTTCCATTCACACCTGCATCAATTTCCTTTATAGCTAACCACCTGTACTCCACCCCCTCTTCAACCCTTACTGTAAATCTCACCCAAGCTGATCCAAGCCCCAGTCAACTTAACACCTCCTAACACACACCATACTACACCCCACCCATCCACCCACGCTCACTAACCCCATTCCCCCATTCAAGCTAAACCCACATAACCTCCCTCATCCAAACTCCCAACACACTCCCATATTCAAAAAACTCAACATGTTCCTTCCACTCTTCTCTTACTTTCTTCTTCTACTACTATCTAACCTCACCTCCTATCACACTCAGCTAAACCTGCATCCCTACACCCCTACAACCTCTCAACAAACTTCAAACACCAATTACCACTACTCCTTCCCATATCACCCACACTCTTCCCTACCACTAAATGCACACTTCCCAAGATCAAATTGCCTCCAGCTATCTCCCCACAGAACAAAACTAAACAGAAATTTCTCCCACCCTACACAATTTTATATTTTTACTCTACCCTCACAACATCCTCCAGCTCTCAGATGATATCCCTCCCCACCCAGGCCCACAATTTAACTTAACTCATCCCACCAATGCTACACACACACACTTCCACAGGCACCTAATTCTAGTATCAAACACCTATCCCTCTACTCTATCAACATTCACAGCATCCTTAGCAAGATATCTGAGTTCCACTCCTGGGTAGCCCAACACTCCCCCAGCATAATCACTCTCAAAAACATGGCTCAAACCACATAACACTGACACTAAATTTCTCCCCCCTGGATACAACATCCTATGCCTTGATCAAACTCATAAAAAAGGTGGAGGTGTTGCCATTATGTACTTAGACCTCCTAATCTTTTCACCCTATACCACCCCTCCCCCTCTTTTTACCCTGCATAACTCATTATTGGTAACTGTAAACTCAACAGCCATAAACCATAACTATTGCTGCCATCTACATACCCCATGGAGATAACATATCTTTACTAGAGCAAATTCTTCACTGGATGTCTGACAACATACTTAATGAAACTATAATTTTAGGTGATGTCAGCATCAACTGTCTTCCTCTCATATCTAACACCTCTACTACCAGGATCCACCTATATGTTTACATCCAACTTATGTCCTCTCCAGCTTTTTTTCACAAACCCACCAATACCTACTCTATCCTTGACTGGATTCTGATCTCCCATCCTGATCTCTATCACCACCCCAGACTCAGTTAATGACCACTCCTCCATGCATGCGAATCCTAAGATACTCCTCACAAATCTCTTGACCTCACAAACTTAAGGAATGTTGAAAACTAACCAACTTTAACCCTGATACTTTCAACAATTCTCAGTCTGCAATCAACTTGTCCTGCCTTTCATCCCTCCCTCTTGATAAAGCTGTTCTTCAATTCAGCTCCATATTTCTAAATACACCTAACTCCCTTGCCCCTCCTAGAACAATCAGAGTCAAATCATGCTGTTCTCCTTGGCTCACTAACTCTATCCTGTCTTTCATCCATATACGAGATTCTACCTGGAAACTTTGGAATAAGACTAAATCTCCCACACACTTCCAAAGATATAGAGAACTCTGAAACCTAACCAAAAACACATTAACACTGACAAAAATAACTTCTATCGCACACCCCTAACTACTGAACCAAGAACCCCTCAAAAATTCTGGAATACTATTAGCAAAATTCTCTACCCCAGTAATCTCTCAATTTCCAACCCCTTTCCCAATAACACATTAATATCCCCAAGATACTGCTCTTTACTAATACCATCAGTAAACGTATGCAAGCTACTAACCCTACCAACCCCTCTTCACCCACCACCCCCAAGCCCTTATATAAACCAACCCATTCTCATTAAAAACTATACCAACCAGTCAGATCAAAAGGCTACTACTCAAACTCAAACCAAGCTCCCCCTCAGCAGGTAACTTACCACCTCTCTTCCTAAAGGCAGCAGCTAACTCCATTGCATACCCAGTCTCCATCCTCATTAACCAGTCAGTCTCTGAATCCACTGTCCCAACTCTCTGGAAAAAAATCCATACCATACCATACCCATCCACAAAGGCGGCAGTTAGGTAACCTGATCACCCTTACCTGACATGGCTTCCATCCCCACCACAGTACCTCTACTTCACTAATTTCCTTTACAAACTCCATTATTCATGCCAGAGACAATAATAAGCTAGTATCCTGCTTCTTCTTAGATCTCTCCAAAGCCTTTGACACTGTCTCACACCCCATCATCCTCTCCAAACTGTCTCAACTCAATCTCCACCCAACTACTATCTCCTGGTTTTACAGCTACCTCACAGATAGACAGCATGCTGTCAAATGTCTCCCTGCTCTATCCCAATATCTCCTCATCAAAATGGACATCAAACAAGGCTCAGTTCTAGCCCCCATTCTCTTTAACCTCTTTACTAACCAGCTTCACTATTCCTGTCCTCAGTCATCCCTCATACAGTATGCAGATGACTCCACAATCATCTACATTGCTGACAACCTTTCTGACTTGCTCATCCTGACACAATCATCTTTTAACCTCACTGAAAAATGGCTTTCTAACAACCAACTCATACTTAACCCTAAAAAGACTAAACTTCTTCTTTTCCTGCCTAAATCCCTCTGCCATATTAAATCCTCCTTCACTATCTCTTCCCTTAACAACACCACTATAACAGCCAATACCCACACCAAGCTCCTTGGAGTAACCATAAATGACCAACTTAGATCTGACCTCCATGTACATCATTGTATTAAGAAAACCCACCCCAAAAGCCTTCTCTACAGAAAAAAAAAGATTCCTCACACCCAACTCCAGAATTTCTCTAGCCCAAGCTTACCTTCTCCCTCACCTATTATATGGCTCACAAATCTTAACTAACTACAGTCCTTGCTACTCTCCAAAGTCAAAACCACCTACAACAAAGTAGCAAGATTTGCAGGTAATTTGCCCTAAAAATCTCACCATTGTCATGTTCTGCATACCCTTAGCTGGCTTGAATTTCCTAACCAACTCTTGTTTACACAACTTCTCATCATCCATACTATCTTGAACAAGCCTTCCTCCTACCCTAACCTATCCACTCCAGTTCCCTCTATAAACCCCCTCAATCCCTCAGAAGTTCTGATCAATGTCTCTTACAGACTCACAAGCCTAGAAAATCTATTGGACAAAATCTCTATAGCTACCTTCCTGCTTTATCATGGAACAAGCTGCCTCTGACCCTCAGAAACATTTTGCATGTTCATGAATTCAAGAAAACTCTTAAAAATTACCTAAACACTACCCAGTCTTGTCTCTGCAATCATGCCACCTGAACTCTTCTCTCTCTTCCACAGTACTCTCTTGTCTCTCCATACTCTCCAGTTCTATTCCTCCCTTTCCTCTCTCTATCTCTCTAACACCTACCACTTAAAATATGAATTAATAATCACCTACATCTAACCACTCTCTTCACTTCCCAGCTTCTGGTGACATGATGCCCTTATCCCTCCTGCTGCTGCCTCATACTACCTACTACTATCCTACTGCTAAATTTAAGTATCTGAAAAGCCCAGTTCTCCACAAAGGACTATCCCTGTGTCATTTTCTGATTGCTATCTTATTGTCACTACCTGTTTCAAGATAAATAGGCTATACTAAATGTGTTTCTCACTGATCTTTTAACTTGTACCTAACAGAACAGCTGCTCATTTACTCTATTGTATATTTATTGTCTTCAACTACAATCTTATAATTAGTATTGTATTATTGTATACTTAGTCAATTTCTTTAATTTTTGCTTATTTGTACTGTGGAGCTTTTCTCCCTAGGCCTCCGCTGAAAAAAGGGACCTGCCCAGTCAGACTATCCTGGTCAACAAATGTCAAATAAATAAATAAATCAATCAATAAATAAATATCTTTGTAGGAATGATGTAAGGAAGTTATGTACATGTTTGTATTCCAACTTGTAATGATCCAATAGGTGTTACAGTAGGACTGTAATGGAAAACTACTAAATGAGCAGTATGTACTTGTTGTAAAACATATACACATCTACAAGGGACATTGTTATGGATATTGTACACATTATTACATAAAATAATTACATGGGTATCAAACCCATAGATAAGAGGACAATATTTACCAAGGCCTCTTAATTATTCCCATGAGGTAATTATCACAGCCGCTAATACATGGTTATAAAAGCATCTATATGGTATATATGGCATCTATCTATATATATATATATATATATATATATATATATATATATATATATATATATATGTAAAATCAGTAGCAATGCTCAGGTATACATAGAATATTGGTACTTACTGTAGGGATCTATGGGCTGCCTCCACACCTTGGTGACCCTCCTTCAAAGCTCCTCTGCATCCCTCTAATGGAGGTCATCATAGTGGCGAAAAGCCTGCACTCTAGTGTGGTAGATCCCTGTTGTCCATCAATGGTCCCTCAGGATCCGGTACCACACATTGATTATAGCAAAGTTTTTGGGTCTGGCTGTCATCCTATGCTACAATCCGGTGTACACAGTCAACACCTGGGTCATCTCCTCTTTGGCCCAGATGGGTGCATGGACATATCATAGCCTCATCGAAGTAGCCATCATGATCCTTGAGTAGAAGAAATCTGAAAAATGCAAAAAACACAGAAATGCTTGCTAAGATACCACTCAGTTCCCAGTTAGCAATGGTTTAATTGGTAAATGTAACAAAAGCAATATTTGAAGGTGGTGCTGATGTCATGTTTTAAGATCACTGGGAGATAATTGGCATGTGCCACACATGGTACTATTTATTAATATCTATTGGGTGTTTACAAGGTACACCTGGGTGCTTAGGCGCACAATGGCAATTTATGGCAATGTGTATGATTGGGATTCTAAAAACTTGAATTATCATTAACCTCATAAATTACATATGGTGTAAATTGTACTTAAAGTTGAGTGCACACAAAGTACACTTTGATTCTGTGATATGGAGTGAGAAGTACATTGGCAATTTGTAGAATTTCTTTTGTGGCAATTAGTGCATCTGTTACAGTTGCTAATTTCAAAAGGTACATGTTTAAATTCATATTTACTCAAAATGGTGATTTTAACAGAGGTTGTCATAAGTTACTGGAGTGATGTTATCTTCTACTTTATGCATATATGTGTTGTCTTTTTAAATAGTTTATTTCAGCCCCATATATAGTTGTATAGACAGACTTACATTGCAAATGTTAACATTATATGAAGGATGATTTACGAATCATCTACAATTCTTACTGGTAACTCCTTGCCCTCTGTGCTGTAACTTCAGAAAGCTACAGATTCTGATACTATCTGTACTTAGTATGTGATGTTGATATTATGGATACTTCTTATTTCATGTCTCCTGACTAAACTGTTATAGACATGTGCTGTTGCTGTTCCAGATATGTCTTAAATGATGATTTTTTTACAAAGGTATTATCAGTGCCGTCTCACTATACTATGTATCTGTACTGTCTGTGGCCTGGCAATGGATTCTGAGGTTTACCCACTCATTCCCTAAGTTCTTCAGATTGTTATTTGCTGTAGCATTTGAATGTGATATGCAAGCAGACCTCCATGAAATATATATGTATTGTCAGGAGTTCTAATCCCACTCACAAACTGTCAATATATTACATGTTATGTTGATTTTACCAGAGTTATTTATGAAGGCATTGCTGTTACTTGTGATATATCACATTAGCATTCATCACACACAGTGTTATACACACATTTTCAATGCACTGGAATGCATAATGCTTATGTTGACATATGCTGTTTACAGAATGAAATACATAAATGGGCTCAAACATTAATATTATCATGTGCGTATCACTGTCCTTCAGATGGTCAACCATCCAAGAGGTGACAACTTCTCCCCCCAGTAAAATGACATCATAATTGATGCTCTCTGCCAACATGGACAGAGACTCCTAGGCCATTCAGGTAAAACTGTTTGGAGAAATTACATCTGGACAAACCTTATCAACATGATCAATGCAGTTGGAGGCCACAACTGATACTGTGAGGCTTGTAGGTGACACTGCTCACCATGATTCTTCATGCAGCCAACAGAGTGACACATTATGAGAGATCAAGAGATGCCACTAGTGGTGGACCATCATTGATTCCCCCACTAATGGCATCATATTACTGACCTCACTGCATACAGCAAGAGGGGAAAAATGCATCCCTGGTGCTGGGATTGAAACTGGGCTTCCAGGATGCACATGTACATATTTACTTCCATTACAGGGATGTGTATTGCAACAATCACATCATATTACAGTAGCATGCATATTCATTTATTGCTGTTTATCATTTACAGCAGCAGAACTGAGCTATGAACACTGTTCCACACAGGATGAGGATGATGAAAGTAAGTCTAATTACATGTTTTGGTACATCTGGATTACAGACAGAGCAGTCCAAACAACATTTGTAATGCTGTTTGCATTAATATTCTTATGTCCAC
Source organism: Protopterus annectens (assembly GCF_019279795.1). NCBI lineage: Eukaryota > Metazoa > Chordata > Ceratodontiformes > Protopteridae > Protopterus > Protopterus annectens. The sequence continues at coordinate 852,202,075 of NC_056746.1, read as the reverse complement.
CTACTTCGGGCCTACACCAAGAATCGTCAGGTCAGTGTCTCTATATTGTTACTGTGAACACTACCTTGTTAGTGCCTTCACCTCATTTCATGTCACTGCTGTTTACTGTTATATTGCTGTTTCCCTAGCATTTAACACTACAGGAACATCCAGTGGAGGGAAAAGCCATACATTTTCAAGTGCAGACAGACCAGGCATGTTTCAGCAACATTATAATAACTTTCAAAAATGTGTAGCACATGCGATACCTGACGTTTCTGACAATATTTGTCAATATAGACCCATCTGGTGTACAGTTGCAATGCCAATCACTTGCGTATTTGCAGCCAATATTACTGTGTTGTATGTGTGATGCTGTCAGCATTTGTTTTGCTAAATGCATGACTTTGCCATATTTCTCTTTACTTTCCCATTTCAGGATCCAAAGTATAACCCACAACCTCTTCACAGCAGGAGTCTGTCAGTGGTATGCTATTATGTATGATTATCCACTGAGAACACCTGATGGAAAGCTTCTTACAGTGTTTGGCTATTATGTATGTTTCATACCTGTCCTTGCTGTTAATCTTGTAGTTGACCTCCATTAATACTGTATCCTTACCATTCCTAGGTCAGTCTGCATCAACATCCTCAAGTGCACATAGGAGTGGTATGTGTATGTCACACGTTCTGTATGTTTTAACTGTTCTCACCTAGTTAATGGTGTAAATGATGTGATCAGTAATGCAGTTTTTTCCCCTACACTAGTTGCAGTTCATCCCAGTGCAACACCACCATCTTCCCATGAGTGCTTGCCAGATGTCTTTTTTTTTAATAATGCAAGACATATGTAATGTATGTTCACCATGTAAACAGATTATATACTTATTTAATATCCATTCCATGAAACATACATACACTAGACTGCAAGTGAAGTTGTTAGTATTTGTAACATTATAGTAAGATGCATATGCCATATGTCTTTGGTATTCATCATGTTAAGTAGGAGCACTGTCCTGATCTGTGCCTTTGTAGCTCATAGCACATCAACTGTCTGTATCATCCAGAAGCCCATACAGTAATCATAATGTTGTTCATGATGTGTCTCAACATGGTAGTATGGCTACTGGCACAGAGGACCTTGAGTTGTTTGGAGACTCCATCCATGAGATTAACAGTGATGTTGCAGCAGATGTAGCCTCAGATGTGCAGCTTCACTTTTCTAGCCATTCAGAGGATGCTGCCATACTGGATGTTGAACAGGGTGAGGCTATTGAGCAACATGCCATAGTTGACAGCACTGCTGCTAGCAGTTCCACACAACAACCAGAAACAGGGCATTGCTGTAGACATAGAAAAGAAGATGTTGTACATGGACAGATGTCAGAGGGTGTTTGCCTCCTGCTGCAGGTAGATGAATAGTCACAGCAACAGCATCATTCAGACGTCCATGCTCTTGCATGTGCCACAGATCTTGTGGCGCACCAACTACATGTCATGCATAAAGGACAAGAGCGCAGACATGGTGGAATTATAGCTGCATTGGCCTCTCAGAATGAGACTCTGCTAGCTGTGGCACTGTTGGTGGAAACCCTGGCCTCTATGGTACTGCAGCAGTGTCGTATTACCAGCAGTATTCTGCATTCCCTGACTGTGCTCAACAGATTTCAACCTGTGAGAGACAGGCCACCTGTCTGCAGAATCACCATTAGGCATCAATAATCACTGTCTGTGGTCCAACCTGCTCAGAGTTTGAGTGCTGGCCCATCTACTGAGGGCCAACCAGTCATGCTTCTTCATCTCAACATGGTATTGTACCTCCATCCATGTCCAGGGCAATATGTGTCTGTACATGGTCTGGACAGGGCAGACCACAGTATAAGACATCAACAAGACCACACGAGACTGTGTTAGAGTGTGTCCAACAGTATAGTACACATAGCTGGCTCATATTATTGCAGTACAACTGTACTGTGACATGTTTTCTGAAATTCAAATTTCTGCATTATGTCCTGTGTGATTTATCTTTTTTTCATGTTATCATATGGTACAGAAATGTATGTGTAGCATTGAAGTATGTCCCTTATTGATTACCATACAGTGATACAACAATCTGAGTGTGTATGCATGTCTGCGTCAATTGTGCCCTGATTTGATAATCTGTGTTTTGACACATTTGCATACTTTCATGTTGTAGTATGTTAAGCTTGTGTTTTGTGTGATGATCAGTGTGTCATGTCTAGTGAGAACTTGCCATTAGATGCAGTCTGTGTTGCTGTGGTGGGGCAGCACTTGAACTTCAATGTTCAGTCTGTGTACTCATGTACATGTGGCTTGTCATGACTCAAATATTTGGGTCAGATGCTGCCATGTTGCCTGTGTTTGCACTTGTGGTCTCACCCTACGTTGTCTACGCCTGAGACGTATATCTGCTACATCCTCCTGCTCCACCTCCAATACCTGAGAGATGTCTATTTTAGACATTTGGGGTTCTTGGGTAGTTTGCCCACACCTGCAGCTGGAAGATGGCAATGTGCTCTGGTTAGCATATTGTGCAGCATGGCACACACTGTTATTATTTGTGCTGCCTTCTCAGTTGTATATTGCAGTGTACCCCTGGATGTGTCCAGACATTAGAACCAAGCTTTTAATACATCAAACACATGCTCTGCGGTGAATCTGGGTATTGTGTGTGGTCTATTGTAGGCCTCCTGTGAAGGAGTTTGTTGTGGGGAATAAAACGATCTCAGGCAAGAATGGATATTGTTGAGATTTGTATCCATAACTTGAATGCTAGCTGTTTTCCTGTGCTTGCCCAGTAGCAGGTATTTCATCTTGCTTTAATGCAGCTCAGAGTCCACTTTCCCTTCAAATGGCAGTATCATGGACATTTCCAGGGTTTCTTGCCATGATGATTGTTATGCTGCCATGTGCTGCACACACAACTTGGCAGTTGATGAATGGCTATCCCTTTTTGTTTATATATTGGTCTGCTTCTGGATGTACTGGTGTCTTGATAGGTACATGTGTGCAATCTATTGCACAGAGTAAATGCAGGAAGGTTGCAGTGTTATAGAACAGGTGCATTTTAGTTCTTCACTCCATGGGGGTGGATGGAAAGTGTATGTAGCCATCCACCTTGCTGTACAGTGCTTCCAGGAATTTTGCCAGGATATGACTGGCAGCTGTCTGTGATAATCCCACAGCATCCCCATGTGTTTCTAGAATGTCCCAGATGCAAGTACACCCAGGCTGAGATTTTGGTTTCAAGGAGGATGGGGTTTCCTCACAGGGTCTACGCAGACATTTGTGGGGCACACGTTGCAGATAGCCTGCATTAGTTGCCTGACTAGCTAGTATCTGTCGATTATTTGCTGGTCTGATAACTGGTTTTGTTGCAACCTTGCACTGACTCTAGCTGGCTGCCTTCTCGGATGCATAGCTACAGCCTCATTTATGGCTTTCATCACTCCAACCTGTTGCAGTATATTAACAGCAGGTTGCAATTTTATATGATTTTTTTTTTTCAGTTTGGTTGTGGATTTCATCTAATTACATAGTATTTGCTGGAACTCCTTGGTGTCCAGAAAGTATGCATTGAGGATTTTAGAAACAGAGTTGGCATTGTTGTTTGTCAAATTTGAATTGCGTTGTGTGTACATGATGGATTTTGGAATCAGACTGGTGTGAGCAGAGTGCTTAATTATCCTACACTGAATACTTAACTACTAGGTCTACCTTCAGTGTAGCTTCTGGAATCGCACCCCCAGCAGGTGGGCTGAAGGTTTCCTTTGGTATGCTGCACTGTCCGCAAATAGCTTCTGAAAACTTTACAGAATTTGGCCCTATATTATTAACTCTCTGAAACATTATACAAACCAAATACACAATTCTTATTAACCTTTTTAAGACTTTCTGCTAAACTCAGATTATCTGTGAAAAAAACATGTATGACCATGACAAACAGGATGAATCAGCAGTCCAGACATTAAGTCTCATAAATCAGTTTCCTCTTTTTGAGCTAATCTTCACTGTTAGATCCAACCTTTCTTAGGAAGCCATTTAGAAGGATATTCAATTTATACAATCATAAGATGCTTAAAATCGCACAATGTTTGAACTTTCAAAACAGCAATAAACTGATAAATTTTAGCAAATTATCTCCAGTTTGTTCTCCTACTGAAACTAAATTTATTAATACAATTCTAAACTTTTTAAAAAAAATTGTATATAAAATGTATGTTTGAAATATCAGATTTTTACTATTTTTGACAGGCCCTTCCAATGTCCATAAAGCCCATTAAACTGCCATAAGCTGCTTTATGGATCTTCTTAACCATGAATTCAGTCAGTGTCCTATGTTGCCTCTGTACCATAAGGCAATAACATATGAGAATGAACTCATAACCCGATAGCCATACCAAGACACATTCAGATGTTTTTATTAAAGTGAATTTCCTATTTGGACAGATGTTAAAGTTTTGCATCTCTAAGGTACTGAAACAAATTAGATCTCTACATAGTATTTCCAAATCTGCTAATGGTCCAAAGTGCACATTTCAGAGCTTACATACCAGATCATTGTCTGTACCCTAGTGATATCCAGCTCTGGATGAAAGTCATAGTTTCAGACTATTTCCACCAAAGCTAAAATCCTGCAAACAAAGTGGGAAAAGTAATACCTGACCTGAACAATAACCCCAAAACTTATAGAGAACCAATGTAGCTGGAACTATATACATGACTAAAAACTATTAACCACACACCTCCATCATATGCTTCCAAGAGCCCAATATCTGTAATGGTCACTAGTCATGAAATGTGTTCTGGATATGTCAGAAAAGACAAATAGAAAATTTAAAAAATGCATATTGAAGCTTCTTCAGTGCTTCTATTAATATGCTTTGTCAGCAAGAACAGACTGCCTTAATTATGTAATATTATTACCCTAATGAGTTATGTCAAAAAATATAATCATTAGTCAACAAGCTGTTTTTAATACTTCTATCCATGAAGGAACAACATTCCACCTCAAAGGTGTACAACTGCCTCAAAACTTAAGGACAATGGGCTCAAGCAGGGAGCGTCTCAAAAGTAGTGGACCCTAATTAAATAAGTATTGTTTGACTACCATCTAGTCAATAAAAGTTAAATCAATATGTTCACTGTAGTACATACTTCTTCAATTCATCCGCCTCCTCCTCCTCCCCTATTTAAACTCTTGAACTGAAAATAATAAGTGCATCAGTCTCCTAGAAGTTAAGGAAATATAACATATAGACCAGCCATCATATAACATTCCCTTCTATTCCCATGGAGAAACTTTGCTACCTGGGTGTTATCTACAAGACTAAACCAATCAATCTATGTCACTTAAAAAGAGAAGATATGCATTTCCTTTTACTAACATTCAGCTAAGGAGTGTCCTTTTACTCCATATTTCTCCATTGTCCAAAAAAGGAATAGTGATTGTAACCACATTATTGCAGTTCTGCTATTACAAATAGACAAAAAACACAGGTCAATAAATTCTGCAGTCTGGTAGTTAGCACAGAGAATTAAGGAACTGTTATTGTGCTCTTTCCTGTTGTCCAGGGTATGATTCCCTCATCCTCCATTGCCTGTTTGTATCTGAGCAAGTCACTTATCAGACAGTGCTCTGGGATTGAATTTGAAAAAGGTCCATGAAGGTCAGTGTTCTACCCCAGTCAACAAATAAAATAAACATTTTAAAACAAAGGTCTGCTATGATAATACAGCACTCGACAGTTCAAAAAGCTAAGTGCAGCTAGTGTTAAATTGTCTAGTATGAGCTGTAATGGCAAAAGTAAACCTCTAATTGCTTAAAACCAAAACATCACAGTTGGCCAAGCATGTTAAGAAACCAACAAAAATGAAAAGATGAAACTCACAGCCCAGAAGGTCCATCATCCAAAGAATGCTTCCATCCATATTCATCAAGGACTTTATCAGAATAGTTTAACAAACACCACCTCCAGCTTAAAATACATCGAAAAAAGTGTGTTCTTAATTCTTGAAGCCTATTGTTCCAAGCTCTTAATAAAGGACACATAAAAACTGAAACATTTAAACCCAGGGATATCATAGCATTAAATAAATCCACAACTGGTCACCGGATAAAATTTATTGCAAAGAGCACTTGAGACACTCTAGCGCTTTGGCAATCAGCCTTCCAGGAGTAATACAAGTTCACCAAACATAAAACACCTATATAGTCATTTCTATTAACAATCAGTTAATCAGTAAATACTTCCAATTAACCTCAGAATTTAAGTCTAAAGGCAACAGTGTATTATAGGTTCATAGGCTCATAGGTTCATAGGTTGGTACTAGGCTATCAGCCCTAGGGCCTATACAAGCCTAGCCATAACAATTCCCTGGCTATTTCTTCCCACATTATTTACTTTCCTGGACCCCTGTCTAGCAGGGCGACTGACGTGATCCCTGGGGTGAATTTCCTTTCTCCCATCCAATCGTCAAGGTTCCTCTTGAGGAGGTCCAAAGAGGCACTCTGTTTGACATGTATGGGCAATCTATTCCAGAGTCTGGGGAGTCTCTGGGTCAGGAACCTATCCCTCCAGCATGTTTTGTTTATTGTGATGACAAGGTTTAGATCCCTGGAGTGTGTAGCTCTGAGGGATTGGGATTTCTTTAAGTGTAGCATGTCCAACAGCTCTGGGTTTGACATGGCCTTGTATGTTAAGCAGAGATCGCCTCTGAGTAGACGATATGCAACAGAGTATAGCTGGAGTTTTTTAAGGTGGTCAGCGTAGGGCATCTGCTTTAGGCCTGTGATTCTTTTAGTGAGGTATTTCTGAGGCCTTTCCAGTTGTTGCAGATGTCTTGAGAGGTACATACCAAATGGGGCGTTGTATTCTATAAAGGGTCTAATGAGGGATGAGTACAGTGGGACAATGACCTCCTTTTTTCTGGATGAAAAGCCCTTCGTGATGAGGTGTGCCACATAGAAGGATTTCCTGACTGCTGTGGCGATGTGGTTATCGAAGGTGAGACCACTGTCCACCTGTGTCCCTAAGTCTCTTATCACACTTTCTGTGTTTAGTGTACTGCCACCTATATGGTAATTCATGGATACATGTTTTTTTCCCAAAGGGGATAACAATACATTTCTTGCCATTGAGCTTGAGCCCATGGCTCTGGCACCAAGCATCTGTTTCTGTAAGGCCCTTTTGTAGAGTATCCACATCATTTGGGGATTCAATAATGGCTCCCAGTTTGCAGTCATCTGCGAACTTTGTTAGCCAGAGTCCCTTAGTGTTGACCTGTACTTCAGAGAAGTAGATGCCAAACAAGAGTGGCCCCAGGACTGAACCCTGAGGTACTCCACTTGTCACTTGTCTGGAGCTGGATTTGGAGTCGGCTACTTTTACAGTGTGGGTTCTATCAGTGAGCCATTTAGCAACCCATTGGGTGACATAGGGATTAATGCCCAACTTAGTACGTTTATCTATGATTCCAGAGTGGGGGATGGTATCAAAGGCCTTGGCAAGGTCTAGATAGGCTGTGTGGACCACCTTACCCTTGTCCATGGCTCTGGAGACTGATTCAAAGAAGTCAATCAAGTTCAAGAGACAAGATCGGCCCTTCACAAACCCAAACTGGGTGGGGTCCAGTGTTTGAAGGTTGCCAATGTCTTTGTTTATAAGTTCCATGATAATACGCTCCATGGCCTTGCAGATAAGGCTTGTCAGACTGATGGGACGGTAGTTTCCGGGATCCAAGGTGGATCCCCCCTTGTGGATTGGGATAACTGTAGCTCTGCGCCACTCAGTGGGCACGAAACCTGAGGTGAGGCTATGATTAAACATGACACTTAGGTGAGGTGCCAGTTCATATTGTAGTTCATGTAGTACACAGCCGGGATGTCATCTGGTCCCATGGATGCTGTATTCTTGGCTTTAGAGAGTGCGTTTTGTACCTGTGTGGCCATTATTACTGGAATTTGGCAATCATCCGGTATTGAGATGGGCCATTTAGGGGGTGAGAGGGGGGTGAAGTTGGCACTGAATCGATCTGCCAGGATATTGGCAATATCCTTTGGATCAGTATATTTAATGCCATTCTGTTTTAGCTCAGAGCAGATCTGAGCATTGCCATTTAGATTCTTGACATAGTTATAGAATGCTTTGTGGTTGTCTTTAGAATCTTTGGCAATTTTATTTTCGTAACTAGCTTTGGAGGATTTTATGAGGCATCTCAGTTTCTTACTGAGGGCAGTAAGGGAGTTTTTTGCATCCTGGGATTTTCCTCTTTTCTGCAAAAGTTTCTTCCTTTTGTTGTAAAGTTTGTTTATGGCAGGGGACCACCAGATTGGCTTCATTTTTTTGGATGAGAGCATTTTGGTTCTATTTGGGATGGCACAATTCATGCATGAGTGGATGTGCTCGTACAGTGCCTTAGTGTAGGATTCAGCAGTTGAACTTTCAGTTCCCGTCTGCATGGGTGTTATGAAGTTTGTCACTTCTGACTTGAGTAGCATGAAGTTGGCTTTGGAGAAGTTTTTATGGTGGTTTCTTTACTGGGGGTGGGGTGGGATGTGGATGTTAAGGGTGATTAGCTTATGGTCAGACCTGACTAACGAGGGGTGACCATAGGTATGGAGCATTGATTTCCCATGTTGGTAATGACCAGGTCTAGGATATTGGAGCCCCTGGTGGGACTATGGATTAGTTGATCTAGGGCATTGGAATTTATGAATTCCAAGAACCGTTGCGCAAAGGTGTTGGGACATGAGTAGTTTTCCCAGTTAATGGCAGGGTAGTTAAAATCACCCAGTATTAGGGTGTTTGGTTCTATCTTAATATTTTCCAGTATGTTTAGAAAGGTGTAGTGAGAATCTTGGGGTATGGTGGGGGATCTGTAGCAAGCTACAATTTGGATTGCAGTCTTACCTAGTGTTAGTTGCACTTAGAGAATTTCAGACATATTGTGTTGGCCAACTAGCCTGGTGGTGTGAATATCCTTGGTGAATATTGACACTCCTCCACCTTTAGTGTTTCGGTCCTGGTTTGGTGGCCGAAAAGTGTGGTAAGAGTTGTAGCCTGGTATTGCAGGGGTGCTCTCTGGAGCCTTGAACCAGGTCTCAGTTACTGCACAGATATCGATGTTCTCCATTTTTAGGAGTGCCTCGAGAGAGTGCATTTTGAGGTTTAGACTTCTAGCATTGAGTAGCATTACCTTCAGATTTTGCATGCTTGTACCTGTTACGGTGGTGTTTTTGTCCTTTGAAGTTTGCCTAAAAAAGGCACTATAGGGGTGGCAAGAGCCTTAGCCAGTAACCTGAATCCCAGGGGTGACAGTTGCGGACCATCTCTGGCAAAGCATCGTGGTCTGTCAATCATGTCATCCCAGGCAGACAGATACTGGATCCCCTTTGAATGACACCATAAGCTTAGCCAATTGTTGAAGTCAATCATTTTATCTTTATATTGTGGTATCATTCTGGGCGAAGGCAGGATGCTACTCAGGGCTAGGGTCATACCTGCCTGGGCCACATGATCTGAGAGCTCTTCCATGTCTCTTTTCATGTAGTCCAGGGAGATACGTCTCAAGTCATTCACTCCAACATGGACAATGACAGAGTCATATTTGTACTTGTTGTGGAGTGACTTGAATGCATGCATTATGTGGCGGATCCTGGCACCCGACAGGCAGCTGACTGTAATTTTCTCCTTATTCAACCTGGTGAGAGAGACATCAGTGTGCCGGACTATAGAGTCACCTATGACTAAAGTGTTAGGTACATTGTCTTGCCTTAGGGGCTGTTGCTGGGTGGCACACTGGTGTTGTGAACTATGTAACACATTGGTTGTGATTGGTGTTTGTTTGCGTTTCATCTTCAGAGGTCTTTGCTGCTTGGGCAGGTTACAGTTAAGGGCCTCTGCATATGTGGATTTACTGTTGCTATATGTGGGTGTTGGTGGTGCGGGTTTAGAAGGGCTATGTGTTGCTTGAGATGTAGTGTGGGTGTTAACCTTCTCCTCTTGACTGTTTAGCACAATCTTGGGTGGAGAGAGCTTTGCTTCCATTTTGGCTATGTAAGTGCATCTCTCACAGGTTGTAGTGTTGGGTGGTAGGAGGAGAGGGTTGTCTGTGTACATGAGGCAATTGCTGCATTGCCCCAGTATGCCCAGATTCACCAACTGAAAATATAAGTAAATTATTTATACAACAATTTATCTTTTAAAACACACATTTCCCCAAGTTGTACAGAAATTTGTTCAAGAATACAACCCTGTAGTAAAGAAAAATTGCTGTTATGCTTGTCTCTAAAGTGCATGGCAATATTACTTTCAACTTTTTGTATTTTGATGCCCCTAATATGTTCCTGCAGTCTTGTCCTAAACTTTCTCTTACTCTCCCCTATATAATATCCATCTATTTCTTATAAGCGTGGTAGGAATTTAAAAGATTTTTTAGTTTCAAGTTTTTTTTTATTCCCACTGAAGATATAATCATTAGGAATCCTTCATTATTAGGTACTTTTCCTTGTGGTAGTTGTAATGTTTGTTGTAATATAGTGACTTTTTTTGGCAAAATAAATGGTGTCCGTTTTTTTTACTTTAGGGAAATATTCTTGTGTTACTGAAGGCATTGTTTATGCCTTAAGACGCCTTGTGATTTATATTAGCGCTAGAGTATCTCTAGTGTTCTTTACAATAAAATTTTATCTGGTGGCCATTTGTGGATTTATTTCATTTTGCTGCCTTTTGGTTGTGGTGGTTTGATATCATAGCATTAAGTTTAATCTGCCATACATTTTTTTATTTTGGTTAGAGTTAGTAAAGATTTGAGGAGTAATTTTGAAAATAGCTTAAGGAACTTGTGGCAGGTTAAAATTATTGCTATGATGTCACCTGTGATTTGCTTTAAACATTTATTGATAGTCCCAGTATTTTTCTCTGCATTGTGCCATTATTGCTTCTGTCTGGTCATTTGGATTGCTGCTGATTCTTGGCCAGTCGTATATTTACTCCACAGTTGCCTCTCTGTCACTCTGGTCATCGAGATGCTGTGACTCTAGACATTTTCATACATCTGTTGACTGTAGTACTTTTACAAGATGCCTGTACTTGGTTATTGTCCTGGATTGAAAGAGAGAGAAAGAAAGAAAGAAAGAAAGAAAGAAAGAAAGAAAGAAAGAAAGAAAGAAAGAAAGAAAGAAAGAAAAAATCAGTGCATTGTCAGATTCAACTATCTATGTGGAGTTTGACCTTTCTGTTTGGTGTCTGCTTTGAATTGTGATGGTTAGTTACCTTATTTCTGGGTGAGACTGTTTGGCTTTGGTTTTGTTGTGGTATTGTGTGGTGATCATTGTTTCATACTTCAGCTGGTGGCTGCTTCAACATTATGGGTACCATTTCCTGAGATAAGTTTGGTTGAAAGGCAATTACTTCTCTGACATCTTGGATTATGACATCTATATCCAACATATATTTCATTATTTGATTATTCATCATAGGATTTGCTGATATTTCATAATTTCTCTGGCATATTTATATTTTATTATTTGTTTTCCTATTATGTTTGCCGTTTAAATGTAAATGTATAGTACTTAGTTGATAAGCATTTCAATAAAGATGAAGTTAAAGCTACAGCTGAAGTCAAATGCTACAGAAGGATTGCTTAGGCCCAGATCAGAACAGAAATCCTCATCTCTGGAGATATGGAAATCCTTCACAGCAGCTGTAAGAGCTGTCTCAATTACATGTGGAAGTGAAAGCTGCAATGAAAAAGATTCATTAGCCTGATGCCTATAAGGTAAGATTCAAGCTGAATTAAGACTGTTTCTTGATTAATAACCTTAGCAAGCAATGGAAGATTCAAAATGGGGTAGAAATTATGAAGAGCATTGGGTTTCAGAGATAGTTTCTTGAGGGCCAGGGTGACTTTTCTTCCATATGTTTGAAAATAATGCATTCCTCAAAAAAGACACCAGTATCTGATAAACGACTGCATACAGCTTATTCAAGCAAGTCAGAACCAGCCTGAAAAACAAGGGTCTGGTCTACAAGTTGTAGTCTGTAAGGCTAACATGATGGCAGAAAATGTACTTCAATATGAATTACCAAACATTGTCCCAAAACAAGAAAGAGAAACCTCACTAATAAGCAAAGAAATACCCAAGTAGTAAGATGGAGAAAATGCCAAGCTTAAAGCAATAACTTTGTTAATGAAAAAAATAACTACCTCACACTGGTGTGATGAAAGAGCCTTTCAGGAGGTGAGACATTTTGGGCTGCACAGACTACCCTTTAACCAGTACAGCATTATTGGGTGGTTACCAGCAGCTGAGATCTCTTTGTACATATACTGTACATATACTGTTACCGTCTTAAGAGAGGTATTAGTCTGATAATAATTAAAGTGTTTTACTGATCGTTTGTTTCTCCAAAGACCCACATGTCTCCATTGATTTTCCAAGCTGCTGTTTCCTTGCAGCAATGGGTGCAACTCTAAAGTCAAACAATGGCTCATGCTACTTGAGTAAGCCAGAACATATATGGCTTGTGGCAGTGGATAAACACTTATTACACTCAAACAGCAGAGCATCCAGGCTGCCATATTATCTTCTGAAAGAAGATGAAGGATTGAAAAAGAAAATAGATGCAGGATATCTAAATAAGTTCAAGACTATGGAGATTGAAGTATGATAACTCAAGATCAGAATATACCTTGTGTGACGTCTTCACATCCAAAAAAAGAATATCAAGTCAGCAGTAGATCCTAATCTATGGATTGCCAAGATAATATCCTGATCAAATTCAAATCCTTTCATAATACAGAGGAATGCCTTTTTAACAGCCATCAAAACAAAAGAGTGTTAGTAATAAATACAGTCAATGAGAAATTCAGTGAACTCCTGTAGGAATGTCCTCAAAGAACTGAGTGACAGTAGATGAGGAGAAACATTCTCTTTGCTGTTGTAGCCAGGTTTAGTTAAAATGAGTTAGTAACCCTAGTGGCAACCTGAGTAAACTGAAGTTCAAATCTGAAACAAACAGCAGCTGCAGTCATGATTTTACTCCATGTAGGGGGATGAATAATGAAGACACCTGGGTCTACCACAGCCACAAGGTAAGGGTGAATATTGTCATCAGACCAAGTCTCTGTTATGAAAGGAAGATCCACTTTACAGTATGTTAAAGATATACCCAGGCTTATTTTTGAATCGACTTATTAATTGTATGCAGAGCCCTTAATGGACAACCTGAGGCTAAGTCCGTCTTCCCTGCTGATGAAGATAAGAGTTACTGGTGCAGCCCAAATGGAAGTTGGATGACATCAACAGGCTGTTTTGTCCTGGAGTATAGGTTAGAGGTCTGAGTGACCCCACAGATTCACACCTAGAAAAGGGAAAAGCATTATACAGGAATTTTAGATTCAAGTGTGAATAGTGTTAAAAGTAAACTAAGAGGTTTACTAAAAACCAAAGCTAAATATAATATGTTACTGGACACTAGATGTAGTTCACAAGAAAAGCAAAGATAATTGACACAGTATGGGGAATTATTTGGTTGGGAGGAAATGAGACATGTTCAGGAACAGAATTTTTTAAAATGAGGAAACAAAAATACTGGATATTAGAATAGTACTACCAAGAAAGGTATTAATATGTGATTTCAGAATGAGACAAACATGTATTAGAGTTATAACAATGTATGCATTTACTACTATAACAGATTGAAGGGCAGCTGTGGTGGTGTAGTGGTTAGCGTTGCTGCCTCACAGCAAGAGGTTCTTTGGTTCGATCCTTGGCTGGGGTGCCTACTGTGAGGAGTCTGCATGTCCTCCCTGTGGTCGTGTGGGTTTTCTCCGTGTACTCCGGTTTCCTCCCACATCCCAAAGACATACTGTAGGTGGATTGGATACTCTAAATTGACCCTAGGTGTGAGTGCATGCATGTGTGTGCCTTCTGTGGAAGGTTGGGTGCTGGGCTGGCAACTTGACACCATAAAAACTCCACTGACAATCATGAGCAGATAGGTGATCTATTGTGGCAACCCCTAACCGGGAAAAGCCAGAAGAAGACTACTATAACAGACAGAAAACTTTTGTCTGAAAATATTATACCATCTAGTGACTATGTCAATTGTGATAATGGGGAGTTCGATTGTAACTAAGAAAAGACAAATGAAAAATAACACTGGATGTGAAGATGTTAAGAGACTTGATAAGGTGTGGTGATTTAAAGGTAGGAAGGAATAGGGGATGGATGGAAAAAAGTTGTATTTTCAGACTGAAATGGATTATACATTATATTCTAAGGAGATGAAGGAAATACAAGGGGATGTGAAGATGGTTGATTTCTCAAATCATAGAGCAGTTTGGGAAGGATAGGATAAGACAGTACAATTATTACAAAGGGAAATGTATGAACGTTTTTAACAGGAGATTTCTGAATTGGAGAAGAAATTATCTTTCCACAACCTTTCTTTTTTCCCTTTTCATTTGGCTGTGAGGTCATTCTATAAGAACTGGACATAGTGGGGCGTTGTATATAAAAAGAAATATAAAAGTATATATGAACATAGAAAAAAGAATAATACAAAGCAATAAGATAAAATACAAAGAAAATGGAGCAGAATATGTAAAGGAAATTGAGGCACACAGTAAGAAAATGGGTCTATATCATAACATCGAAGTTCTCTAACATTGAATGTTATTATATCGAACCCTAAACACAGAAGTGTGAAAACATTGAACAGTCAGAATAGCGAATATTTTTCCCAGGGAAATAATTTGCTATTCCGAGAAACATACACACAGCACAAACACACACAAAAAACAGCCATCCAGACACATGCACTTAAAATCCTACACCTAAACTAAACTTTACATACAGTACTAGCTATCCACTTACCTTAACCCAACCCTGACCCTAATGTCCGTCACTGTCGCACACTCACCTCACCCGCGCTCTAACCCTAACTCACCTAACCCGCCCCCTAACCTACACACAATCACATACTTACCTGACCCGCACCCTAACCCTAACTCACCTAACCTGCCCCCTAACCCTAACCTACACACAATTGCACACTTACCTGAACTCACGCCATAACACTAATGTCCACACAACCGCGCACTTACCTTATCCGCTCCCTAACCCTAACTCACCTAACCCGCCCCCTAACCTACACACAATCGCACACTTACCTGAACCCAAGCCGTAACGCTCCAACATATCGAATGCTGAAAACAGCGAAGTCACAGCAACAGCCCACCGAATTCTTTCCCTGGGAAAGAATTCAATGTCCTACACCTTCACTGTTTTCAATGTTCGACATTATGGGTTTAATATTATAACATTTGATGTTAGAGAAGTTTGATGTTATAATATAGACCCGAGAAAATAAAGGACATAGAAAATAGATATTAGAGAAAATGAAAGAACAAAAATTATGTTATTTAGAAGAAAATATGCTATTTAGATAAAGGCATTTTTGATAGGAAAGAGGAAGTATTATCTTACTTAGGAAAAAAAGTAAAAGAGAAGGAAGGACATATGTTATAGTAGTTGAGAAAAGCAAAGAGAAATGCAAACAAAACGAGATTAAGGAGGTTGTGGAAAATTTGTATTTATTTACTTATTGCATTTGCTGACTGGGAAAGTCAAAATGGACACAGAGTCCCCTTTTCAGCAGAGGCCTTGATAGAAAAGTTCCAAATGATTTATACTCAGTGTATAAAAACAGCATTTCACAAATGTGCACATACTATAGTGAATAAATACATTTTGTAAAAGTTAATAAATTGAACGGAAAAATCAATCAATAGTATTTTGAAAAGTCTGCATAATAATGCAGTCATTACAGATAGTACAATAAGGCACAGATACAGATTATTTTTAAGCAAAGGAAGAAGATAAGCATAATTCAATATACAGAATTTTTGGGGATTTGAGTGGGAGTAGTGCTGTGGCTGTTAGTAGCAGTTTTTCTTGTCGTAATTTACCTATTTTTTGGTTAAGTTGCATAGTTCCTTGTAGCTTTGTAGGAACAAGGGATGTTTAGTTTTAATCCAGTTTTCCCATGTATTGTCTCTCTTGAGCATAAGAGAATGAGTAGAATGAGTGAGCCAGGGGGCATAATTTGACTTCATTCTTAGTTTTCTGATGGGAGCAAAGAGGTAAAGGTGTCTAGGAAGATGATGTTGAATTTTAAAGGGGCTTCTTCTAGAGGAAGGTAATGGAGGAAGGACCACTTGATTGTGGAAATAGTTTGGTTAAAGTAGTCTGAGTTGAAATTCAAGAGTTTACTGTATTCTATAAAATGGTGAGGTTTACAGGTTTGGGGGTGTGTCATCGGATATGAGTGAGAAGGTGGTCAGTTAAGTTGTTAGGTAGAGTACAGGGGTTGTGATAGAGACTGGGATGGGATGTGAGTATCCAGTCTATTGTGGAGCCAGAGTTGGACCATTTATTTATGTGGTTTGGGCTGGTGATGAATTGGTTAAAGCCATATAGGTTGATGCTAGAGTTTACAGCATCAGAGGATGTTGTGTTCCAATCAATGTTGACATCACCCAGTATAATAGTTTCATAAGGGATGGCTTGCGTAATCCAGGTGAGAAATAGTTCAAGGGTAGGGATATTGTTTCCAGGAGGGATGTACATGGAGGCTATGGCTATCTTTTTATAATTGTTTACATTTCAGTTAACTATATGTATTTCAGCAGGATGAAAGTTGAAACAAGAGATTGACAGGGGGCAGAGGGAGAGTTTGTCAGAGTACAGTATAGTTATGCTTCTCCATTTTTGGGTGTAGATTAGAGCAGTATTTTTTATCAATTTTGATTTGTTTTTTAGTGTGATTTCTGAGTTACAGAAATATTTGTAAATTGTTTTGTACTTTATTTTTGATTCGGGAATTGCAGGCTTTGTACCTGAGTTGCATTAGATATGTTGTGGTTCTTGGCAGTCAATGGGCTGGTATGGCTTTTACATGTTTTGTTCTGAGGGGGCTAAATTCTTTGAATTAAGGAAGGTTCTGGTGAATTCTGTAACAGCATCATCTAAGGGGAGATCTTTAAATGTTGCCAGTAACAACTTGGTAGGTTCTGGAGAAATGTTTCCCCTTTGAAGTGGGCGAAATTGCATACTTCATTAAGGTGGTGTGATTTGGGTGTGTGGATTTGAGCTCTGAAGACAAAGGTTTGAAGGAGGACACTTAGAGCATTAGAGAGACAGACATAGGAAAATATGTTGTTAGGGAAGGAGGTGGATATCCAATCAAGTATTGAACCTTTGCTGGTGATGTTTATGTAGTGAGTGGGAGAGGTAATTAGTTGGATGAGGCCATAGAGATTGATGGCATTTTGAGTATAATCACAATTGACAGGCAGACAGTTGATGCAGAAATCTCCTAAAATTAACTTTTCTTGTGGGATATTAGAGGTGATCCATGATAGAAAATCTTCAGTTATGCTGATGCTATTTCCAGAAGGGATGTAAATTCCCATTATATATTGCGTTTTGTGGGGGTTTAGCTTCAGAAGAGCACTAATGATTCTGACAATATTAAAGGCTGATATGGAGAGAGGGAAGTGTTAAGTTGTAAAGTGCTTTACATAAGATGATCACACTTCCTGCTTTTTTGTTTTGCCTATCTACCCTTAGTATGTTGTAACTGGGTGGTAGAATTTCTTTGTTTTTAATGTAGGGCATTAGCCAAGTTTCTGTAATTATTAGTATGTCAGGAGAGTGTTGGGATATCCATGCATTCAGCTTATTCATTTTATTGCAAGTGTTTCAGATGTTTATGTTAACATTTGTAATGAAGTTAGTTTGGAAGTTGGCAGAGGTGCACTTGGTTTTGTGGCAGTAGAGAAAGCTGGGAGAGGAAATGGTAATTGAAGATGTACAGGTGCAGCCTGTTTAACACTGTCTTGCAGAACATCATTTCAGAGGTTCATAGGTGTGTAGTAGGCCAATGATCACTGAGGCCTCTATAAGCCTAGCCATGCATCCCAAATCCCTGACAAGTTCTGGTGCCATTGGTAGTGTAAGCAGGGTCTTGGGAGATGAAACGTGTACAAGGAAGGATCTGACAGATGAACCATTTACAGGCTGCTTGTGTCCATTATAGACATAGGTGCTAAACCAGTCATGAACTTCCAGTTCCCAATCCAGTTGTCCAGGTCACACTTGAATTAAGTTAGGGAGAAACTCTGCTTCGCATGGATGGGGAGCATGTTCTAGTGAAGAGCTAGTCTCTGGGATACATATCTGTCTTTCTAGAAAGTTCTTTTTATCTCACTGACAAAGTTGAAATCTTTAGAATGGGTATTTTTGGTGATGTTTGTTTTGGAGAAATGCAGGACGTCCATCAGAGTGGGGTTCGAAGATGCCTTGTTTACCAGGAATAGATATCCCCTCAGCAGTCTGTAGGAGACAAAATACAGGGATAGGGCTTTGTAGTGGTCTGACAAAGATATTTTATTTATACCCTGTATTATTTTAGTGAGAAACCTCTGTGGGGGTTCCAGTTGTTGAGTGCACCTAGTTAAGTACATACCAGATGGGCATTGTACTCAATGATGGATCAGATGAGTGCCAAATACAGTAGAACAATTACCTCCTTGGACCTAGATACATACCTTTATTTATAAGTTGTACAATGTAGAATGATTTCCTCACTATCATAGAAACATCAAAGGTTAGATTATTGTTTACATGTGCCCCCATGTGCCTGACTACTGGTTTGACTCTTAGGAGTGTGTTGTCAATATGGTAGTTACTAGGAGTGGCCAACTTCCTGAAGAATACTATTATGCATTTCTTGGCATTTACTTTTAATCCATGGTTCTGACACTAGTTATTTGTCTGTGTGAGTCCTTTTTTTGAGAACATTTGTGTTGCTGGAGAGTTCTGTAACTGCTCCTAATTTGCAGTCTTCTGCAAATTTGATTAGCCAGAGAACCTTGATGTTGGTCTTGACTTCAGAGAAAAAGATCATGTGATAAAATTCCCTCAGTCAAAACACAGATTTAATCACAGATCCTCCTGAACAAACTAATTTTGTCTCAAAGAAGACCACCAGGTAGAATAGGCATGACCTGCCTTGCATGAAACTAAACACGGTTGGGTCCACTCTCTGTAGATTTCTTATATCATTATTGATATTTTCCATGATAATTCTTTCCATGGCTTTATATACGAGACTAGTGAGACTTATTGGTCTGTAGTTTCCAGGGTAGGTAGATGGCTCATCTTTGTCCAGAAGGGTGACAGTTGCCATTCTACATTTGTGAGACATGCAGCAAATTTGGATAGCTAAAGTGTTTCCTGCTATTTAGCAGGCAGCCTCGGATATTGCTGAGGCCCATTGATGCAGTGTTCCTGGCCTTAAAGCACTGAGGGAGGACCTGTTCCCCAGTGATAACTGGAGAAATTATATTTCATGATATTTGCTGAGGGGAGACTGGGGAGATAGAGAATGGTAATGTTAGAGGTGAATTTGTTTGTCAGTAGGTTTGCTATATCTTCTGGTTCACTATAAACAGCTTCATTAACAAGAGATCTGCACACAGTTGTGAATTGCCTTTGCGGTTGTGGGCATAGCTAAAGAATGCCTTGTGGTTGTCCTTGGCTTGGGAGGCCAGATTTACATCAAAATTGGCTTTGGTGTTTTTTGTTGTTTGAGTAGTTTGCTTAGTTTAATGAAAATGATTTTATCTTGCTGGATGCTATACCTCTAAATTGTTGCCATGATGTTCTTCCTTCTGTTATACAGCCTATTGATGTTGTGATTTCATCAGGGCAGCTTGCTTTCTGAGTTAGGTCTTTACTTATTCATGGTGGATACAGCTACCCATGTGCAGCTATTAATATGCTTTTATATTTTTTTGTGAACAGTTCAGCATAGGCAACAGTGTTCTCATGGTTTAGGGGAAATTGAAATGTTTCCAGATTATCCCTTAATTGTAGGAAGTTAGTGCTAGAGTAGTTCCTGAATGTTCCACAGTTAGCTGGGGTTCTGGGTTTTATTTTTACTTTAAAGGAAATCTAACAAAAAACAGACAGAGAAGACATTAAACTTGGGAGAGTGAAGTACTCTCCCATATTAGTAATGACCAGATCCAGGATGTTTGCACACATGGTTGGCTTACTGACAATCTTGTCCAAGGAGTTTATATTTAAAAAGTCCATGAATAACTGTGCTTGCATGTTTGATGTTGTATATGATTCCTAGGAGTAATTAAAGTCACCTATGAATATCATATTGAGTTGGATGGTGATTGTCTCCATTAAGCTTAAATATGTGTTATGGGTTTTCTGGGTCATAGAGAGGACATATAGCTTGCAAGATAGTGATACGAGACTTTTGCCTATGGTGATATGAACACTGAGAAGCTCAAGTGCATCTTCCTCTTTGACCAGTGTTAAGATATATTTATTTTTTATGTAAATTGAGATACTTCCAACTTTAGTCCCTATATATGTAGCACCTTGTTTAAATGTGTGGAAGGCATTATAGCCTTGCACTGCTAGTGATGCTGTCTGAGGCTTTAACCATGTCTCAGTGCCTGTACATATGTCAGTATTCTCTAGGGTAAGGAGAGCTTGTTGGGAGAGAGTTTCTTGTCTAGACTAGTAGCAGTGAGCAATAACACCACTAGATTTTCTTGGATATGATTTGCAATGTTAGAGGATTGTCACAATGGCAGGGCCTAAAAAGGCAATATGGGGAGGACAATGTTTTAGTCAATATTCAAAATCCCAGAGGGGAGAGGTGCAAACCATCCCTGGCAAAGCAGTATGGTTTGTTCCATGCTGACAAATAGTGCACCCCACTTCAAATGCCAACAGAAACTAAACCTATTATTAAAGTCAGACATATCCTGCTCGTATTATGGCATCATTCTTGGAGAAGATAGAATGCTGCTCAGTGCTGGGTTCATACCAGCCCTGGATACATATTCTGAGAGCTCCATGATGTCTCTAGGAAGGTATATCTCAGGTTATTTACATCCACATGGACTATGACTGAGTTATATTGGTACTTGTTGTCCAATAACTTGAGTGTGTATGTAATATGGTGGAGCCTGGTCCCTAATAAGTAACCGACCATGACTTTCTCCTTACTCAGTCTGGTGTAATGGACATCAGTGTGCCTCACAGTGGTGTCTGCAATGATCAAAATATTGGCTCATGTGGTGACTTGCCTTATGGGCTTATAAGCTAAGGATTTATGTGATGTGGCTGTATGTCATAATGTGGATATTCTTGTGAAAGATTACAACTGAGGCTGCTGTGGGCATTTTTTATGTGTGCATAAAAAGGTTACATTCAAATGCCTCAGCATATGTAGGTCTATGTGTCTGGTTCATGCTGTGTGTGATGTGTGCAGTCTGTGTGTACTACTGGCAATATGATTGACCTTAGGAGTGCTTTTATGAGAAAGCTTTGCCTCCAGTGACATTGTGTAAATACATCTCTCACATACCTTATCAGTTTCTTTGAGAATTAGCTGGTTGTCAGTGAATATGAGGTAATTTATACATTGCCTCAGGATGCCCATATCTACAAACTCAGCAAATGAGATATTGGAAAAGTTCATATCCATGACAACAGGCCCTGTTTATTGATTAAATGTTTGCAGTGAGAATATAAAGTAATGTCAGGAGTATCTGGTTTGCAATTCTGGGGGGCAGTGCTTGTCACTGCAAACTAGTTGACCTGTGCGCAACTATGTTTGGTGAACTTTCAGGAGTGCTGTTACAGGAAATTTGTCAACTCAATGTGCCTGCATCTATACAGGGAACGTCTAAACACTTGAGGAAAAGTATTGTAGTAGACACTGGTGATTTACTGATGATGAATTTAGGGAAATTGTCTGAAGTTAGGTTAGACAGCAGCTAATCAAGCAGCATTTACTGATAAAAAAGGTTAGCTTTGTCAAGAATGATGAATTGTTGGGATTTACCTAAATGGCTACTACCTGGCTGCTACTAGTGCTGGTCTCACTCTACTGGGATACAATGCCCTTTTGCTTCTCCCCTTACCAGAAGCCAAACTATAGCACCAATCCCAAGATGTGAAGCAGATGACACTCTCATTGGTGATCATATGTCTCATCCCAGATGATGCAGCAGTCTGTAGACTTATTGTAGTCTTTTCCTTGTAGATGCCTTGAATACCAATCAGATCAAGCAGGTTGTTTCCACAACACTCAATGTGCAAACAGAGGCCATCAGAAAATAAATGGCCCTCTGCTGCTTCTCTCACAGGAGCAAAACAGTAGCACTAATTCCAAGCTTACCTCTATGAAGCAGTTATCAAGCTTTCTGGGGTTCAGCAGTCTCCAGGAAATAATGTCCCTGTGCTCAGTCTCTCACAAGGAGCAAAATAGAAGAATTAATCCTAAGATGAATGTTGAGAGGAGGAATATAAAGTCTCCAATTATTGGTGGTCTTGGACCACATGGTGCAGATTTTAAAGCTAAGATATAAAAATGGGATAATATCCTAAGAGTTGCACTGTGCACTAGCAGTTAGTTATGCAAGACAGTGTAACTTGAGCTTTAGCAGTCTAAGGGGTGAGCCATTACTTTTAAAAGAGGATGGGCAGTCACTGCTCTGACTCTATGGAATACAGAGGGAGGGTAAGAAAATTTAAATAGCTTAAGGGACGAGTGACTCACAAAATGACAACTGTTCTTACTGACAATGGCCAATGAAAGAGAAGAGGAAAATAATTTTGTGGTCAAATTAACAGAAGGGGCAAACAACTAAAGACACAGTGAGCTTAAGAACACAACAATACAGGGGTAGCAGAATGGGGAAATGTAATTTCTATGTGACTCACAAGAGACACCACTTTTGTGTCTTTCCCAGTTTAAATATGTAATAGAAAATAGAATGCAATTAAAACACAGTGAAATGAAAATACACCACAATATGCAAAATAGAAGAAAACAATAAAAAAATACAAAACACAAGAAAGTGATATAGGAAAAAGCAAACCAACCTTTCCCCTCACAGCAGTATATGGCAGAGTCTGGGTGAGCTTTTCCACTGATAGATGTTATGTAAGGCTCTGTAACTTCACTTGGTTAGCAGGTGAAACGGTAATGAAGATGCAGAGGTGCAGCCTGTTTGGCACTGTCTTACAGAACTTATCTGTAGAAAAGGTGTGTGTGCTCATAATAAAGGCTGGGGAGAATGGTAGGAGCTTTAGGAGTCATCTACATTTGCATTCATAAAAGTACAATTGGCTAATTGGCAAGACATTGATTACAGCTGTTGGAGAGAATGTAAGTGATATAATTTCATGTAAAGGGTACAATCATGTCATTGACTCACTTCCAATGTTACAGTGTTGCACAGTTTCTTCCACCCACTGCATTAACATCATAAATAACTGTGTCCCACCCCTGATCTCATAAAAAATGGGGTTTCCTCCTTTTTCAAACAGGCAATGCTTCCGGGTCCTGGATGCCTGTAGTAGGACTTTATTCTCAGCATGGCTGAAGTTGTCTAACCTCTGCCATCTGCTACCTTTGGGGACATATGTACAATTATGAACAGAGCACATCACATTAAAAGATGAATGATGTGTGAGTACTGTGAGGTAACATTACCATACATATGTTGACCTTGTTATTCAGCACCATAATTGGGCTATAAAGAGACATGTAGAGAGTCAGAGATATACTGGACCTTGGGGTATCACAGTGCTTATTGAGGTGTGTAGTGGTAGGAGCAAACTTGTGCAGGGATACAGCTGTGGTATATAATAAACTGATCTCCACTGGGAGCTTCAGGGAATGTGGTATGTTATGCCCAGGTGTCCAGTGGGAGCTTTAGGAAATGTGATATGTAATGCACAGGTCTCCACTGGGAGCTTTAGGGAATGTGAAATGTAATGCATAGGTCTCTAATGGGAGTTTTAGGGAATGTGGAATTTAATACATAGATCTCCACTGAGACTTCTAAGGAATGTGATATATAATGCACAGGTCTCCACTGGGAGCCCTAGGGAATGTGGTATGTAATGCGCAGATCTCCAGTGGGAGATTAAGGGAATGTAGTATGCAATGCACAGATCTCCACTGAGAGCTTTAGGGAATGTAGTATGTAATGCACAGATCTCCAGTGAGAGTTTTAGGGAATGTGGTATATAATGCACAGGTCTCCACTGAGAGCTTTAGGGAATGTAGTATGTAATGCACAGGTCTCCACTTAGAGCCCTCAGGAATGTTGGATGTGATGCACAGATCTCCACTGAAAGCTTTAGAGAATGTGGTATGTTATGACCAGGTCTTCACTGGGAACTTTAGGGAATGTGGTACATAATGCACAAGTCTCCATTGGGAGCACTAGGAAATAGTGTGGCAGCTCACAAGAGCCCATGGGTAGCATCTGGTCAAGGATATCATACCAGTGGTAATGTGTCTGGATGCTCACAGCAGATAAAGAGCAGGTAGAAGTGAGGGCTAACACATCATAGATTTTTTGCAGCTGACCATAACAGGCCAGTGAAGTCCAGCTCTGTAATGTAACCATACTTCCAGTAGTGTTACCATTGCCTAGTCCCAAGCAGTTGCATGCAGGTATATAAAAGTGGTATAATACAGACCAGTGTGAACTGGTGGGGGGGTGGCAATCCTGTTGTAGTTTATTGGTAAGCACTAGGTTAGCTGCCCTTGTAGGCCATTTTGTGCCTAGCCTAATTCCCTCAAAGGTGAAAAATCAAACCCTGCACCTTGTGTCTGTAAAGTAAATACCTTAGCCAATATGTCAACCCCAATATATTTTTTAAAAGGACCCACAGCACTGTGGTATATTATTTCCAAGCAGAGCAATAACTTCTCTCCAAAAATGATACTATGCCTAATCCCAAGCAGTTGCACCTTGGGCCTGTGAATTAAATGCCATTATGCCAACCTCAATCTCTTTTTTAATAGGACCCACAGCACTGTGGTATATTATTTCCAAGCAGTGCAATCATTTCTCTCCAAAAATTATACAGTGTACTTTGTCTGGGATTTGTCTTGTGGAATTGCTGCCTCTGTGCTGCTTGATAATGCTTTAAACTGGTTTAATAGTCTGCTGCTGTTGCTTCTTCTTGTCCATTTTGGCACTGAACATGTTAAAATTTAAATAAATAAGTAATCATCCATAAAATACTAACGCATAGCAAGCAATGCAAATGGGGCTAAATTCTGCTGTATCTATGAATCACTATGCTTCACAGAAGTACATCAGTGACATAAGGCATGCATACGTTTTAGTATTCATCAACAGTAATGCTGTGCATGAATGCTTGTGCAGGTAGGCTATGCATGTATGCACAATGTGGCATTATTAGTAGAGATTCAAATTCCAATACAGGGCATAATTCTCAAGCTATCATTTTGTATTGTTATAGATTTATTGTGATGGTTGCTAATGTGCCTTTTCTGTAAGTTGCAATGGTCATTTTTCGCCACTGGTATGTTAACTATTGTCCATTGACATCGCAGTAGAATCTTTGGCTGAGGTGGGGTGTGCTGAGAGGGAGTACCTCACCAGAGGAGAGTTGTGTTCCATCCCAGGCACTTAGCCCACCCCAGTAACTTACCCTAGCTCAGCCAGAGCTTGATCACGAGGTGGAGATGACAAATGACTGAGTGATGGCTTGCTGAATCAATAAATTTCAACTCCTTCTGCTGCAGATATTTGATCCACTAGACTAACTAGCCAATGATATCAGGCCATTATAGGCAGGTGTGGCCAGTGCTGTAGGAAACCTGGACCCAGAACCCTCATCAACTGGGTCCCAGTAATGGCCCTGAGCTGGTCAGAAGTTGTCAGTGCCTCAACATCTCCCAAGCTGTCCACCCTCTCTTTGTCTGCATGCATCCCGTATCTTCCCACTTGTGCAAGCACATCCTCCCTGTTCATCTGTGCAGTTCTATGTATGCTTGTGTTACTCTCCCATCTGCTCCCCCGACTCCTTCCCTTCACACCATTCACCCATCATGTCTTCCTTTACGTAGACATAAAATGGGTGAATTTCCCTTCAAGAAATATGTGCCATACTTTCCCCACCCCTTTTCTGACTGTGATCCTCTGCTTAGTATATCCCATTTCATTCTGTCCTGTACTCCCCTTTCCATGCTTTTCATAGACCTAATAAAGTGTGCTGCATGGGCACCCATTGACTGCTCTTACACATCTTTTATATATTTTTTCTTGAAGGTGTACAGAGGCAGCCTGCCACTGTAGGTGTCTGCTTTCACTACCTGCTGTAGCCCTTATACATGATCTTGGAATTTCCCACAGGGAATCTGCTCACTTGCCATTCTTCATATGCTGTCAGTTATGTCATTGTGCTTTGCTTACAATATTCCTTTCTGTCTTCCCTACCTCTTTAAAGCACAGATTTCTGCCTATTTGCACAGTATGCCCTTGTCTAGTTATTCGCTTATATTTTGTACTGCACTATGTTATCTTTATGTGGCACAAGCCATCCTTCATCTTGAAAGGCATCTGTATGAATAACAGCCATTGTCTTTCTCTTGGATTATTTGTTATAGTAATGAAATTTGTATGAAGACAGGGTAAAGATATATTCTTGTCATTTAAAACAAAGACAGCATCATCCAGTGCAGTTTGTAGGAAATCAACAGTCCAGGAAAATACGCTGCAGTGCTCATCTAATCACGCCTTCCATTGAACCATAATCTTGTATTGCATAATATCTTTTTGTGGACATGCAGACTGAGTTACCACTGACCAATCACTGACAACAAGTAGGGTCTAGAAGTTAAATCTGACTGAGTACTGAGAAAATAATCGATCTTTCATGGAAGTAATTCCTCAAAGAAATAACAGGGAAATTAAATCAATAAAATCTATACTGAAATGGGTTTAAATACAATTTAGAGCTCAGATTGCTTCATGAACCTGCAGAAACATAACTACAAAACAAAAGCTTGCTTGATCTCTCTTGATATATACATTGAGAAGAAAAGTGGGTCTTAAGTAATACATAAAATCATCCTGAACTCATGTTTGTTTAATTTACTTTGCTGTGTTTAAGACTTTCTTCGGCTAATAGTGCTTGGTGGTTTGCCTGCAATTTTATAAATGTTATTATATGTTATAAACTGTTTGTATGACACATTCATTTTGTTGTTAGAGCAAATGTGGGATACATTATTTTAAAAGGAAAGGAAAAAACTCAGGGTAAAAGCACTGGGTCTGAAGTCGGGCATAAAGCCCATCAGTAATGAAACCAAGGTTGTGGAAAATCACAGCATCACATATGCATCAACTTAGAGCAATGTACCATGGGAAAACATTCATATGCTTTCCAAAGCCCTGTAAAAAGTACAGTCAGCAAGTTACATTTTAGCTGTAACTTTATAAATGATAAGGGAAAAATCATAAAAACTGAACAATTATTCAAATAAGGGCCACCACACCTACCTACTCATATTTTTTTATTAAACCAGTGAACATTTAGCAGTTCCTTGATAAACAATGTCCTGCATTTTAAAAACATAAAATTGCAAAGAACTTCAAACCAACTTCAAGCTAATGGTAACCTAAATATCCACAAAATACTCATGCACAAACATACAAAAATTCCTATATCTTTATTACACAGTAAGTGCTTTCATCTTCATGACTTCTTTAGACTGTTTTTTATTGCAGCACATGAGAAAGAATTTTTGTGTGAATAATGTCCTGAATTTTGTTACCTCTTGCTAGAACTGCATTATATCTGTCCCGTTTACATATTCTTGAATTCTTCCATGATTGCTCTACTTTACAACCTTTGAATTAAAGTTATTCCACGCAGTCAGCGTTCTTTATGTGAAAAAATCCTAACATTGCCCTGGAAATGCCATCCCTCTGTCTTTCACTTGTGCTCCTTGATCATTAATTTCTCCTTCACTGAAGTATATTGTCTATTGACCTTTCTGTAATGTAGTTATTTATATATATATTCCAGATTCGCTGAATTTCTGTTACTACCTGTTCCCATTTACTGGCCACTTTTAGATTACCTGATATAATTACAGCGTTGCTTGTTTATATTTTATTTGCCTTCATCAGCTCCTCACACACCCCTGTATATAATACCTCCTGTAAATATGTTTGCATTGAAACTAAACAGCAGCAGAGCTGATCAGTCCCCCCTTCAGTTTCTCCTTATTCTGTCCACCCTGCCTTCTGTACAGTCTGTGTTGTAGAACTGCATGCAATCTGCTGAGATGGTGTGGATGAGTTTGAAAAGAAGTTGTAACTGTGGTCACTTGTCCTGTGTTTAGTAATGTATTGGCACCCAAACTGCTGAACTAAGTAAACTGGACATAGCAGTGTACATATGAGCATTCAGTCTACTTTTTGACAGAGCTGTTTCTGTTGTGGACATGTCACTGATAATTGTATTATTTTATCTCAATTTTACTTGACTTTAAGGACTTTTTAGCACCTGTCCCATCTATTTTAATCAATTTCCTCACACTAACTCTCTCCTGGGAAACAGAGATTAAGACTTTTTCAATCCTTCCTGGAGTGGTTTACTACTTAAAACAGACTCATAGGGTATGCTCGTGAGCTGAGAGTGCCTGCTTAACATGTGATACCACAAATGGTTTAGTGTTATGGGGATGGCAGTGAGAAGGGCTAGAAATGTAATTCTAATTTTTTAGTAAGTCGTAAACTTATTAGTAGAAAAGAACTATATCCAAGACTAGTTTGAAACAGATCAGCTGTGTAATTTTAATTTGGGTTTCACCTGTTAGCATTAGAATTATCTGTTATAACAAGCAACATAACCTTAGAATTTAATTAACTGTTTAGAGAGTTTGAATTCTCAGAATTACACTTAACCTAGCTTAAATAAGGGTTTATGGCTGTTCTGTTCTTACACAAAACATTTAGCACTATTACTGACATCAGCAATAACTTATTGAGGCTACAGTTACAGCCTTGAAATAAAAGTACATTAATCTTGATTAAGACTGTGACAATGTAAGGTATTGCCAGATATGCCAGGAGAAGTAGGTCAGTAGATGTGTAATATATGCCAGGACAGCTAGCTAGAATTTTGTACAGAATTATATGTCATTTGTATATCAAACTGATTTGTACAGATGCTTATGTTGAAAATGTATTTGTAAAACTGCTTGTGTTAAAAATGTATCAACAGTATTCTCTGCTGGGCAGAAAAAAAATTATATGCATTATTGTAACTGTTTAAATATATATATTGTAGCATAGGATAATGGAAGAGAAGAAGTTAATCTCAATCCACCTTACTTTGAGAAATAGTAAAAAAATAAATTACTGGGGCTAGGCCATAAAGATGTTATCTCACAGTTTTGAATGAAGCCAGAGACTCAATGTCTGTAGGAAGCATGGTAAGTCTCTGTAGGAGGAGTAGAAGTTTGTGATTGCTTTATGACTTCCAGAAGATGCACAAGATCTGAGCAAAGCTCATGTGTATTAGTGACATGTAGGTGCTAAATCCTGTCAATGTCTAGCAATGGGGAGTTGCATGGGAACAAAAAGTCAGATGACCAGATGTATTTGATGTCATTCTGTACAGAAATAATGTTTTAATATTAGATGAGAGTGATGTCTTATTGCAGGACAAGGAAGGATCTCTCATCTACATAATTTTGCCTTGCTCCAGTAAGTGACCAGGTAATAGTATTCATTAGATCAGTCAGGAAAATATAGTGAGATTAGTTAAGTATTGTTTTTCTGTAACTGTGTGATTCTTTCCAGCTGTATTATTTTTAATATTTCCTGTGATTGAAACTTTGGTGTTTATAGGTTCATAGGTTCATAGATTAGTACTAAGCTAACTGCCCTTGTGAGCCATTTTAAGCCTAGCCAATTATCCCTTGTGAGACTCAAACCCTGCACCGTGTGTTTGTAAGGCAAATTCCTTAACAATTAGGCCACCCTCCCAACCCTATCAATGGGCCATAGATTCATAGATTAGTACTAGGCTAAATGTCCTCAGGGGCCATTTTAAGCCTAGCCAATTACCCTATGTGAGAATCAAACCCTGCACCTTGTGTTTCTAAGGTAAGCACCTTAACCATTACACCAACCTTCCAACCCAATTAGTTAAGTATTGTTTTTCTGTAACTGTGATTCTTTACAGCTGTATTATTTTTAATATTTCCTGTGTCTGAAACTCTGGTGTTTATTGTAAATAGATATTAATATTTTCATGTTCTTTTCTTATTTATTATTAAATATATTTAAACTTCTCATTGTGGCTGGTTCCTTTAGATAATATTTTAACCTCTGAGACTCTCTCTCTCTCTCTCTCTCTCTATATATATATATATATACATATATATATATATATATATATGGTGACAGTTCTGGCCCCTCCTGAAAGCCTTGCCTCATTGCCCAAACATTATCATTTGCATTAATATTAATTTCACTCAGTATAATTGGGTACCCTTGCAAGAGCCTTAGAGTAACTGGCTTTGGAGTGTTTGGTGGTGGTGTAACTACCCTATAGTCTGGGCAGAAGGGGGCACATAGCTGGTAAATCTGTGCCAGCCTTTCTCGTGTGTGTGTGTGTGTGTGTGTGTGTGTGTGTGTGTGTGTGTGTGAAAATCAAATCTCAATGAGTGTGTGTGTCAGCTGCTTAAAGCAGGGATACAGAGCCCTGGTTTCACAGGGGACTTGGCTTGGACACTTGGCTGAGGACCCAACCATATAGCTGTGCCTTTGGGGAGTCTTACTGGGAATCTGAAGAGAGAGAGGACCCAGTCCCCGGACTGACTATGTTCCCTGTGTGCTCTTAGGGGAAATTGTGCTTGATGCAGAGAGCTGCATCTGGAAATAATCAGTATATCCATTTTTGTTCCAAGTGAATGCCCCTCTCCAGTGCCAGTGGTGAGGATTCAGGCTCCCTGATTACTGGCCAGAGTGGGGATGTCACAAAGACCAAAAAACTAAATGTATTTACTTTAAATCTTCAAAACATGTGCAACAAAGTTAAAACATCTTCAAAACATGTGCCTGGATCTCCTAAAATTCTCCAAATTTCTAGCCATCAACAAAACATGTCTAATATAAAAGACACTGAAATACTACCACCTGGTAATTATATAATTAGAGTAGAACAAGAATTTTAAAAAGCTGGTAGAACTGCTATTCTATGTCCTAGCATCTATAAAGTCTCTTCATACTCAAATATCATACCTAATGTTCACAATGCAGAACTGCTATCTGTCTTAAAGCTAAGCAGCCATAGAACACTTTACATAATAAATCTTTGCATCCCACCAAGAGACAGTCTATCCACATTTGAAGACATCCTCTTATGGTCATCCAACACTATCTCATATGAGACAATACTAGGGGTGTGAATATAGATGGGATAAATCTCACATCTAATTTCCCTTTATCTAGCTTAAATATCTACAGTCTTACCCAACTTATCTCTTCCACTCACATGTTTTAATAAACTTAAGATCAAAGACACAGTATTAGGATGAATATTGTTATCTGTCCCCACCAAATTTAGCTCATCTGGAAACTCCCAATATGTATACTTAACAGCTGTTCAGCCCTAAGAAGAAAGAGAATGACATCCAACCTTGTTCCTTGTATATCTAGTAACAGTAGAATCCTCATGCATAAAAGGGATAAAGCCTGGAAGGATGATATAAGCTAAGAATTCCTCAAACTCTATCTAATAGAACATTGTGGTGCAAAAAAAGCATGCACAAAAGGGATAAAGCCTGGAAGAAATTCATAAACTAAAAACTCCTCAAACTCTATCAAATACAATATCATGGGGCAAAAAAAATCATAATCCTTCTCCCAGCAGCCTTTCCCATGACATAACAATTGATTTCAACTTATACTTCATTGAAAGCATAGCAACCCTCACTAAAGATGTTTGTCCTACATCTCTTGACATAAACAACCTACATTTAGCCAACTCTTCAAACTTCACCCTACAACTCATTGCCACATCCTCCAGTAAACAGCTACTTCTAATGCTTAAATTTTGCTCACGGTCTTCTGACAACAGCAGACTAACCTTAAAATTGCAGCTAATTCTATAAACTATCCAGTCTCTCTTCTCATAAATAGGTCAATCCAAGACTCTTGTGTTCTTTGAAACAAAGGAATTCCTCCAATTGTCTTCACAAGAAAATGTGTTTTATTCCAAAAACAGTAATTGGTTTCATCCCACAGCAACAAATGGACTTTATTAAAACTGTTAAAGGCATTCTCAACCTCACTTTAAAAATTAAGACTCAGTCATGTGATCAGCAATAGCCAATTAAAATCAGCAAGTAACACTATCATGCACAAAACTTTAAAGCAATAAAACACTTAAATGATATTGTGTGCATAGCATTGTATACACGTGCACCTACCTATAGTTAATATTCCAAAGATTTTAGTTTCAAGACTGGTGATAAGGAAACATTGTCATTGATACATGGAAACTTTATGGCATTAAATCTGGAGCTGCCACAACAGTTCTTGTTCAAGTCTCCATTTCCATAGACCTCCCTTTTCAGAGATATTAATTTTGCTACTGAGGAAAAAAGAAACTTCTTGTAGTTTGGGCAAATAGGAGAATGCTTAAATAATACACTGTTAACATTCCCCCTCCTTAATATCTGTGACATGCGCATATATCTTTTCTGTAAGGGAACTCTCTGTTTTCCCAACACAATATGCATTGCAAGAAAGACATTGTGCAATGTATACTACTGTCCTAGTGTTGCAGTTGTGTCTTCCAGGGCACAGGTTTGTCCTTTGAGAGTTTTTAAATGAGACATTTGTTGTGTTATAAATATGCCACATTCAGACATTTTCCATTGAGAACGACAGAAATATCTGATGGACTCTCTGTTATGGTATTCTATTACATGCCATTAGTTCAACACTTAATGTTTGCATGAGGTTCAAGGGCATAGATTTTTCCCCGATGGATTTTACAGGTTTACAAATGTGTTCTGCGTCAACTGAAAAAGTTGCAATGAAGGAGTCAGATGTCCTAGCTTGAACACCGCAGGGTTTCTTCATAGAGAAACCTAAGTCTTTCAGAATGGGTAACTGCAGCTGCCATCTAATCAATGAGTTGAACTTTGTACTATCTGTTGATAAGCATGTTTTTAAGAACTGGCATGTTTTCTAAAAATATCCAGTCTTATCATTTGCCGTTTCACAAGACTGTGATTTTGGTGAAAAGGATGACAGATGATGTAGTGGAAATAGGTGTTAGAAACGGTTGGTTTATGATATAAGGAAGACTGAAAACAATGAGACACATTGCCATTTGAGATCAACACATCCAAGTAATGAATACTATTTAGCAAAGAAACATATAGATCCTAAGAAAATCTGTGGTCTGTTCCAAGTATTCAAAAAAAATTTGAATTCAATGGAAGTGTTTGACCATAGCATACAAATATCATCTTGACGTCTAAGATACAATACATTCATGGCTTTAAATAAATGGTTAAAAATATATTCCTTTTCTCAATGCATAAGCATAAGGTTAGCATAAATGGGTGCGCTGCTGCACCTATTGCCACACCGGTGTGTTGCCGAAAATATTCACCTTTGAAAAAGAAGAAAATATTCCACAATGTCATGGGCATAACACTTCCTGTAAGCCTGACGCTCTTGTATTTAATGCTGCGTGTTTTGCCACAGAATGTTTAAACCATTTCATCCCTGTATTATGAGGAATGCGTATGTACAAACTTTTCATATCAGCTGTCACTAACAAATGGTTGTCAGAATATTCCACTTTGGAAAGGGGTACAAAAAATGCTGTAGGTCCTTTACTATCTGAGGACACTCAACCAAAATATTTTTAAGTTTACAATCAACAAAAATAACAAGTGGTTCTGTAATGGAACCCTACTCAGAGACAATGGGGTTCAGCAGTGGATCATTCAAGTTAGAGTGGATCTTCGGAATCCTGAATATTGCAAGCATAACTGACAAATGCTCATACAGATTTTGCCTGATTGTTTGTTATAAAAATAAACCTTTGAGAATTAAATTAATAGTGACAATAAGCTATGCCTATTTCATTCTTAGATATACTGGAGTAAAAACTGGTGCTATTTAGAGTGCTGAGCATTTTTGCTAAGTAACCTAGTGAATTCATAATCACCAGACCCCCACCCTTGTCTGGTTCCATCAATCTGATGTTTCTGTTCTTAGAAATATCAAAATGTGCTATGCGTTCAGCAAAAGACAAATTCTGAAATATGACCTTATGTTTTGTACTGCACATTTTTCTAATGTCTGTTTCACATAATGCCTCATATATGCTGTTGTCAAGATATAAGGGTGAAATATAACAACTAGACATTTTGAATACAGCTTTATTGTTGTGTTCAGTGGTCTAGTTGTCAGAAATTAACTGAAGATTTAAGTTGCATGCAGAAATCTTGAGGTCAATGAGAGTAGAAGCAAGTAACCACAAACTGAGGACACCGCAGTAGTTGAATCCAATTTTATTCCACAGACAACGAAAAATTCCCTTAAAAACTTCACGTTTTCAGTAAAAACTTCAGGTTAAGCACGTTCTTCCCACTTAATGTAGGACTTCATCAGAACAAAGTTAACTTCCCTCCCCAGCCATTACATATACATCCTACTCCACCCATTAACACATTCCATTAACCACCAATCAGTTATTTAAAGAAAGAGCCCCATAAAGTGTGCATATAAACAAGGACATCATTATCAAAATTATTTATATAAATTACATGTTAAAATACATATGTAAAATTCCACAATTAAACATAATTATTTTTACATAAATAAATAATTGTATATTTTAACCCAAAATGTTCCTCAATTTTAAAACTCTAGAAATAATAACATTTTCATTAATACCTGGGTATTGAGTTGCATCTAGTTGCAATTGCCATTTCAGCTCACAAATATCCAGGTGTACATCCAGCATTTTCCCCTGTGCATCTTTGACCAATTGTTGTACAACAAGAAATTTAAAACAAAGAATCCTCCCTTATTCAGTATGCTGAATGCTGACGACTCCACACTTATATCCATCTCAAATAACATTCCTGAACTACACTCCCTGACCCTACAGGCCCTACTATCCACTAAACAATGGCTCTCTCACAACCTATTGATCCTAAATCTCAAAAAGACCAAACTCCTACTTTTCCTTCCCTATTCTCTTTCTCATCACAAAACCTCCTTTTTTTATTACATCTTCTAACAATACAACTATCCAACCTGACACCCACACAAAACTCCTAGGGGTCATTATCGATGGCAAACTCAAGTTCAACCTGCACATACTCCAATGTATAAAAAAAAAAAAAAACAGACACTAAGTCTGCTATATCAGAACAAAACATTCCTAACCCCTGAATCTAGACTTACCCTGGGCCAGGCACTCCACCTCCCCTCCCTCTTATACACCGCCCCAGTTCTTACCAATATCCAGGCCTCCACTCTAAACAAACTCCAACAGACTTACCATAAAAAAACAGATTCATTACTAACTCCCCATACAACTCACACCACTGCATTTCTTTAAACCTTCTTCAATGGCTTGAACTTCCACAATTTCTGCTATCTTATCAATTTCATATGCTACACTCTATTCTTTATAATCCCTCCATCTGTCCATCTCTATCTTCCTTAGTCTCCATCTACATCCCATCCCGGACCCACCATACTTCTAACCAACAATTACTTGATATCTACCACCCAAAAAGGTCAGTAGGCAAACTACTCTACAAACACTCCCTTGCCCATGCTTGAAACAAACTTCCCCTTGACTTACGTTCAGTCTCCCACACCTCACACTTTAAAAATGAACTAAAAGCTTATTTTCTCAATTCCAGAACCTGCTCTTGCCATGACCCTACCTAGTCTTCCTTCCCTTTATGTACCCTCAAAAGGACCATACTTATCTCATTACACCTCTCTCTCCAATGTGTCTACTATGCATTTGCATAATTTTATACAAACAAAAAATGTTTATTGTTGACCTATTGAACTATATTAATGTAAAATTGTTACTTAGCTTATTTTTAATGCAACTTTAACTTTATGCATGTAACCCAACATATGTGGACTGATTTGCTATAACTGCTATTATATCAATATTGTTTAAAATTGTAGTTGTTTTAAAATGTACTACTGGAGCTTTTCTCCTCGGGTCTCCACTGAAAATGGGCCACAAGCCCAATTGGACAAACCCAGTTAACAAATGTCAATAAATAAATAAATAAATAAAAATAAATATGACTAGCTAACTCTTTCTTATGTTTACTGTGCATTAGTCAATTTACATTTTCTAATGTCCATAAGATGTTCTTACATTCTATCCCTTAGACGTCTGTTAGTTTTCCCTATATGGAATGTGGTACATTACTGACATTTGGCCATATACACCACATTTGTACTATTACAATTAAAATTACCTCTGATATATATTTTTCTACCATTCAAAAAATACATTTCTCATGTTTCCAAAATATAGGGGCAATAAGGGCACATACCACACTTACAGTTACCTGACTTTATATTGACACGTCCACTCCCATGGGAGCTTTTCAAAATATTTTTAAAAGATCTATCTTTCCTATACACTATTTTTGGTGTTTTTCCAACTTTTTGACCCACCATTTGGTCAAACTGTAGAATTTCCCAGTTATTTCTAATAGCCTCAACCATATGGTCAGAATCCAAATTATAGGTTGTAATAAAACTTGCCCCTTCTCTTATTACTTTGTCCATTTTATACATTGTCATTAATCCATTTCCTTTTTCTCCCAATAATGGTGGATACATACCGTTCTGTCGCTTTTTCACAACCTCATCCCTAACATTATTCAAAAGTGTTTCAGGGTAACCCCTCTTGGCAAACATTCCCATTATTAATTTCACCTCCTCCACAAAAATCACATTCTCTGGTGACCATCCTGGCTGCCCGTAACATTTGTCCTTTAATAATGGACTTTTTTTGATGGTATGGATGCCAACTTCCAAATTCCAAATAGGAGTTGGAAAATGCAGGATTCCTGTAAATCATGGAGACCATGTGGTTTGTTTCATCACTTATTCTCAAATCCACATCTAAATATGATATATTAGTTTTTTCATAGGTATGTGTAAACTTTAAAAAGTCCACTGTCATGTTTATGTAGGCCAAGAATTTATTCAATTGAGCCTCTGCCCCCTTCCACATTAAAAAACATCATACAAAAATCTAGTGTAATACATAATATAGCGCCAATATTCACTTACCATTAGAAATTCCTGCTCCCAATGTGACATGACATAATTAACGAATATGGGGGCGCATGTTGCCCCCATTTCCACACCCATAATCTGCCTGTAGTATTGCCCTTCAAAATACACAAAATTATTTCTTAAAACCACCTCCACCAGGGTAATGAATTTGTTGAGTTGATCTTGATCATAAATTCCAGTTTTAAGCAACTGAACTTCCAATCAGCTTAAATCTTGCTCATGGGGTATCACGGAGAACAAATTACATGCA
Organism: Protopterus annectens; assembly: GCF_019279795.1. Classification (NCBI taxonomy): domain Eukaryota; kingdom Metazoa; phylum Chordata; order Ceratodontiformes; family Protopteridae; genus Protopterus; species Protopterus annectens. Next base: position 852,164,547 of record NC_056746.1, on the reverse strand, counting down.
TCAATAGTGACTAATATCACCTCTTCCCCTGTCTTGACTTTATTTAGATTTTCTAAAAATTGTCATGAATCCTTACATATGTAGGAACAATTTTAACCCTTTCTGAAGTTGGACATCTAGATATTTGCTGATGAAACATGTTTTGGAGTGCTTGCCATCTGCTATAGGCCTAAATTTTAAATCTTTTAAACCCTTCTGTATCTTAGGTATTCCAAAAATATTAGATACCATAGGGTACTCATTTCTCATATACTGATATTCATCCACAACTATTTGCCCCTGAAATAACATGTCATCAAGTAATAGGTCCACTCTTTTGTTAGTGATGTGTATTTTATTGATGGAACTTTCTACATATGTACCATCCATTAATAATATGTTCATCCCATTGGAATAATCCCCCCTGTCCATAATTACAATACCATTACCCTTGCCTGGCTTCATTATTCAAATGCCCCATATCATTAGTCAAATCATGCAAAACTATCTGTTGATCTTTACTCAAATTCATATTAACTGAACAATACGCCCTCTTATATGCTCTTCTTATATCCCTCTCACACATTTTCTCATACATTCCAATCACATTATTTACAGGCAGGTTAAATATACTTGGCTTCTTTAACTTCATTTCATTATTGGCATTAATGTCCCCATTCATACTGTCAAACCAGACTTTCAAATTTAATTTACGTGTATACATCTTTAAGTCTATTAGGATGTCAGCCAAATTGGCCCTTCTACCTGGAACAAATGTGAGCCCTTTGGCCAATAAATTTGCATGCTTATGATCAATGCTTTTACTGGAATAATTATATACTTTAAAATCCGCTGCTGTGTTGGTTATTACTTGCGGTTCACCAAACTTTTTAGGGGACATCCCTTTATCAAACCCACACAAAATTGCAACATAATCACTGCATTCATCTATCAAAATGCTTAGTTCTACACTTTCATCATACTCAATACCATTTCATTAAATGAGTCACAATTCATATAAAAACTCACATTTTGCAAATTTTCACTAATATCCCCACTAGTCACACCCCATTCCGTTTCATTCACATTTGTTTTTTTTCTATAACATTAATTGCAACAACAGCCACATTTTGTACAACCGCACTACATTTTTCCACATTATCTTTCAATAAATTACTTCTATAAATTATAATACTTGTTTCATTGAAAATGTCCATTGCAAAGTCCATTAGTTCTTCCGTCGACAATTGTGATATTTTAAATTCCTCGACTAAGTCTTGTACGTCCCCACCCCCAATTTCAACATTGTCTCTCATTAATTCACTGTCTATATTAATTACAGGACTTACTTTGTTAAAAATGTCTATTGCCATGTCCATTAGGTCCTCTGCTGTTGATTGTGATAATTGGCATTTTTCGGCCTGGCCCCCTGTTCAGTATAGTCCATCTGGTGGTTTCTCATCTGCTGTATCGGCTGCTCCTTCCCTCATAGTCTCTCCAACCAAAATACACCATTCTCTAAAGGGCGTTCCTGTGCTGAATCATGCTGGTCCTGATATATCATCTGATTGGGCGTCACTTCCTCTCCGTCAGCTGTTTGCTCATTGGTTTCATTTCCATGGTTACTTTAATTACCTAGGTTCATAGGTTCATACTAGGCTATCTGCCCTAGGACATTTATAAGCCTAACCAGAGTGTGTTTGGCTTTCGCCACCCATTTTAAATGAATTTTGTTATGCCCTTTTTCGAGGTTAGTATACTGTGCCTCTGTCTAACAGTGACACAGAAGTGATACCCGGGGTAAACCTACTATCTCCCATCCACTCATCAAGATTCTTCTTGAAGAGAGTCAATGAGGGACTCTGCCTAACCTGGACTGGGATTTTATTCTAGAGTGAAGGGAGCCTCTGGGTTATGAATCTGTCCCTCCAGCATGTCCTATTTATTTCAGTGCTGAGGTTCAAGTCTCTTGAGCGCGTAGCTCGATGAGATTTGGATTTTCTGAGGTGCAGCATGTCCATTAATTCCGGGTTGGACATGGCTTTATATGTCAGGCACAGATCGCCTCTGAGCAGGCAGTATGCCACTGAGTAGAGCTGGAGTTTCTTTAACCAGGCAGCATATGGCATCTGTTTGAGCCCTTTGATCCTCTTGGTGAGGTACTTTTGGGGTCTTTCCAGTTGCTGCAGGTGTCTGGTAAGGTACATCCCAAAAGGGGCATTGTACTCAATTATGGGTCTGATGAGGAGAGTAAAGAGGCACGATGACCTCCCCTGATCTAGATGTGAATCCCTTCATGATTAGGTGGGCTATATAAAATGTTTTTCTAACCACTTTGGCCATGTGGTTGTCAAATGAGAGATTGCTATCAACTTGGGTCCCCAGGTCCCTAATTACTTCTTCCATACTTAATGGATTACCACCTATGTGGTAATTTGTGGGCACTTTGTTTTTACCAAAGGGGATGACTATACACTTTTTGGCGTTTAGCTTGAGGCCATGGCTCTGGCACCAGTTGTCTGTTTCTATGAGGCCCTTTTGTAGGTTGCTTGTGTCAGCTGGAGAGTCGATTATGTCGCCCAGTTTGCAGTCATCTGCAAACTTGGTCAGCCACAGTCCTTCCATGTTAGCCTTTAACTCCAAGAAATATATACCGAACAAGAGAGGTCCCAGGACTGAGCCTTGTGGGACGCCACTTGTAACTGGTTTGGAGTCTGACATGGCTCCAGCAATTCTAACCATGTGGGTTCTGTCCTTGAGCCAGTTTGCAACCCATCTAGTGACATAGGGGTTTATATTTAAGCTGGTGAGCTTATCTATAATGCCCGAGTGGGGTATTGTATCAAAGGCTTTTGCAAGGTCCAGGTAGGCTGTGTGGACCACCTTCCCCTTGTCAATGGCCTTGGTGACTGTTTCAAAGAAATCAACCAGGTTTAAGAGGCATGATCTGCCCTTAACAAAGCCAAACTGGGTAGGATCCAGTGTCTGTAGGTCCCCAATATCTTTATTTATGAGGTCCATGATGATCCTTTCCATAGCTTTGCAGACCAAGCTAGTCAGGCTTATGGAGCGATAGTTTCCAGGATCTGTTGAGGCACCACCTTTGTAGAGAGGGACCACTGTTGCTGTACGCCATTCTTTGGGTACATATCCTGTAGTAAGGCTGAGATTGAACAGTAGTTTTATGTTTGGGTTTAGTTCTTCTTGGAGTTCATGTAGGACGCAGCCCGGGACACCATCTGGTCCCATTGATGCTGTGTTTTCTGCTTTGGAGAGGGCGGCTCTTACCTGAGCATCTGAGATGTCAGGGGGGCAGCACTCTGCTGGGATAGATATTTGCCCTTTTGGTGGGGAAGGGGGGGAGAAGTTTGCACTGAACCTGTCAGCTAGGATGTTGGCAATGTCTGTGGGTTCTGTGTATTTTTTGTCATTTTGGACTAATTCTGAGCATATCTGGGAATTCCCACCCAGGTTCCTAACATAACTAAAGAAAGCCTTGTGATTATCCTTAGTGTCCTGTGCAATTTTTCTCTCTAAGCTGGCCTTAGACGATTTTATGAGTGCCAGTAGTTTTTTGCTAATACTGATCAGAGATGCCTTCCCTTTTTGGGATTTTGCTCTATCATGTAGTAGCTTCCTCCTTCTATTGTATAGTTTGTTTATGGCTGGGGTCCACCAGACAGGATGCCTAACTTTGGAGGATTGAGTCTGGTTTTATTTGGGATTGCATGATCCATGCATTCCTGAAGGTGTTCATAGAATGCGTTTATAAAGGATTCTGCTGTCTGGGCCGTATTTTCCACAGGCCCGGGGGCTTTGAAGGATTCCACCTCGGTTTTGAGGAGTGTGAAATTTGCTTTAGAGAAGTTTTTCACTGTGGTTTTCTGGGCAGGGTTGGGGTCGGGATGTGAATATCTAGTGAGATTAGTTTATGGTCTGATCTTACCAGTGAGGGATACACTTCTGATCTGGAGCATAGAGTCCCCGTGTTGGTGATGATCAGGTCCAGTATGCTTTCCCCTCTTGTGGGAGTGGCAACAAGTTGTTCCATAGCATTTGAGTTTACAAATTCTAGGAACCTCCGGGCTAGGGTGTTGGAGCTTGAGTAATGCTCCCAGTCTATGTTAGGGTAGTTGAAGTCACCCAATATAATGGTGTTTGGAGAGACCTTCATATTTTCCAGTGTTCTCAAGAAGGCCAAGTGGGGTTCCTGGGTTTGGAATGGTGGTCTGAAGCAGGCTATAAACTGGAAGGCAGTTTTACCCACTGTTAGTTGCACATGGATAGTCTCTGATGCTTCGTGCTGTGCCACCAACCTTGAGGTGTGGGTATCTTTGACGAATATTGATACTCCCCCTCCTTTTGTGGTTCGGTCCAAGTTTTGGGGCCAAAAAACATGGTATGAGGTATAACCTGGTAGTGCTGGGGTCCTCTCAGGAGCCTTGAACCAGGTTTCTGTTACTGCACAGATATCGATGTTCTCCATGCTAAGGAGAGTTTCGAGTGTGTGCATCTTGAGGTTTAGACTTCTGGCGTTGAGTAGCATTACTCTTAGTTTCTTATCCCTTGTGATACCTATGGAGGTGGGTTTGTCTTTTGAGCCTTGCCTAAAAAAGGCACTATGGGGGTGGCAAGAGCCTTTGCCAATGTCCGAAAGCCCAGGGGTGACAGGTGCAAGCCGTCCCTACCGAAGTATCGTGGCTTGTCGAGCATGTCATCCCAGGCAGACAGGCATTGGATCCCCTTTGAATGACACCAATACTTAAGCCAATTGTTGAAATTGATCATCTTGTCTTCATATTGTGGCATCATTCTTGGTGAGGGTAAGATGCTACTCAAGGTCAGGGTCATACCGGCCTGGGCTACATGCTCAGAGAGCTCCTCTATGTCTCTTTTCATGCAGTCCAGGGAGGTACATCTCAGGTCATTCACACCAGCATGGACAATGACTGAGTCATATTTGTACTTGCCTTGGAGTGACCTGAGTGCTTGTGTTATGTGGCGGATCCCAGCGCCTGACAGGCAGCTCACCGTGACCTTCTCCTTGTTCAGCCTGGTGAGCGTGACGTCAGTGTGCCTGATGATAGAGTCACCTATTACAAGTGTATCAGGTGTGTTGTTTAGCCTTAAGGGCTGTGACTGTTCGGCACACTGGCTTTGTGAGCTATGTGTTGCACGTGTTTTGTTTTGGGGTAGCGGTTGCTTGGCTGTCTGCTTTGGAGGTCTCTGCTGCTTAGGCAGATTTTTATTTAGAGCCTCCGAGTATGTTTTTGAGGGTTTATGTGTTTGGTTTGCTGTCGTGGTAGGTCTATGTGAGACTGGAATTGTGGTGAGTGTGGTTTCCTTCTCCTCCTGACTGGTTACGCCAGTACTGAGTTGAAAGAGTTTAGCCTCCAGTTTGGCTATATGGTTGCATCTCTCACATGTGTTGGAATTTGTTGGGAGGAGGAGAGGGTTGTCTGTGTACATGAGGCAGTTGTAACATTGCCTCAAGATTCCATGATTCACCAGCTGGACCAGAGAGGAGATTGACAACTGACCTTTGGACATGCTAGAATAGTATCGGGAATTCCTTTATAATTGAAAAAAAGGGCCAATGGGGAACAAAGTACTCAAGGGGAGTTTGTGAGGGTGTAGTGCTTTTAATTTTTTAGTGCTTACTTATATAATTGCTTTAGTGAGCAAGTGCCAAGCTTTAGACTGGGAATAGGGTGTTTATTATGTGAACTAGATCAGTTCTAAGGGAAAAAGTGAAGAGCAGACTTTGTGGAGCCGAGAATGGTTTAAACCCAATTAAGCGGCGCTGCCCAATGCTGCGCTATGCGCAAAATCGTGCAAAGCTGCGCTAAAGCAGGTTTTATACAGGGGGACTTGAAAGAGCTATAAATTGGCCCAAAACGGCCAATAGACTACCAGATTCTTGCGCTGGAACACTTCTCCAGGGATAGATAGGCTACTCCAAGCTCCCCTCTGCCACTGGTGAACAAAGAAGCCTCCCTTTATCCAAGAAAGGAAATGGGCAACACAGGAACTTTCCAAAAGTCCAGAATACAGCAAAGCCTGTATTTGGACTACTCTAGGTCAGGAAAGACGGGAAACAAGGAAATTTTTTTTTTCTTTTTTGCAACAAACAGCAGGAAAATGCAATAAATATGTAACACAGGCTAGCGCACTTGAGTGTGTAGCCTCAACAGGTAAATGCAACAAACAGGACAAACTTTAAAAGTGCAGGTGCAAAAACAACTTTAAACAGTTTAAAACAGTTCAAGAAGCAGAAATACTTGCAGTTTAGCTAGATTGGACAGTCGCCCAGGTAGTAGCAGGAATAAAATCACTTTTATCAGGTTAGCAGTTGCTCTTTTAGCCTCTCACTGGTGCACAAAGAAGCTCCCTCCTATCCAAATAAAGATATGGGCAACACAGGAACTATGACACAGCCCAGAGATCAGCAATACCTGAAGAATGGACTATTCTAGTTCAGTAAAGGCGGGAAACAAGGATTTTTTTTTTTTTTTTACAAAGTAGCAGAAATTAGGTACAGAAACACAGTAAATGCTTTAATTCGGCTAGCGCACATGAGTGTGTAGCCTACCAGTTAAACTAAGCAAAAATAAACTTTAAAAGTGCAAAAAAACCCTCAGAAATACAGGCAGGAATGCAATAAAACAACTTTGCAGAGCTTATTTAGTTAAAGAAACAGAGAAGTCTATATATACAGAAAAGCAGCTAAAACCCACAAACACTTCAGATGCAGTGCAACCTAGAGCACTTGAGTTGTAGCAATATTAAGGCAATTACAGTTATAATAAATGCTCTGAAATATACTCTATATTTCCAAAATGTTTGAGAAGCACAGTCAGAACACACGGAGGTTCAGGCGAAAAAAAAAAAAAAAAAAAAAAAAGTTTTTTTTTTTTTTTTTGAAAGGGAAAAAGGAGAAACAGAAGGCCTTATGTTCTCTCTGTACTAGGTAGAATAAGCTAATGACACTAGACTGGGAGGAGTGTCACAGATCAGATTTACAGTAGGGGTGGGCAACTGCAAAGCCACCAAGTATAAGAGCAAGAGACCAACTGGGCGGGAGGGTGGTAGCCTACAGCCAGTAACACTAGAGAAAGCCACAAACAGGTAAAGATTTGTAAAGATACAGAATGCTTTTAACTGCAGACAAATCAGTTACTTGCGCAGATTAGTTAATAGCAATAAAATACACTCGAAGACTAAAAAGCAGACAATAAAAGTGCTATATATTAATTGTTAAAAACAATAATCTGTATAAATAATCGAAAAAAACCAGGATACTTATATATCTCAGCTAACAGCTGCGGTCAACAACTCTTCCACTCTGCTCAGTGTGTATAGACAGAAACCCTATCAAAGTTAGGGCTTAAATACCAGAAGAACAACTTTTAAGAAGGGAATCACAGGCTCTGATGAGATTTGAACTCATAACCTCTGGTTTACTAGACCAGTGCTCTAACCCCTGATCTACAGAGCAACCTGGGTAAACTCTACCCTTGGAATATTCCACCATATCCCTCCTGATTTTATTAATTTTATGATAGAATATATTTGTACAAATATTGTCCACAGTCTTAAAGATGTTGTCATAATTTGTCTGATAATTTTCAAACATTAAATGACTTCTGATGAAATTGTTTTATCAAGCTCTCTCATTAAAACATCCATTGCCAGTCTATTATGTTTGACCATAAATTTCATAAGTTCCAAACCCATATGGTCAAACAGGACATGTAAATAATTGATAAATTCAATGTTGTTTTTGGCACCATTAGGGTACTTCCATAACTGCAAACCACGAGGCACTTGCTTTAACTCGATATTCCTTTCTAAATAGGAGTTTTCTAACTGCAACTTCTTAAAGGACAAAAGATATTTTTTTGAAAACTTTAGGTCTATCTGTTAAAGTCTGAGAGTGCTGCATACCTTGTATGGTTGAACCCTTGTTAGCTGGAAAGTTGAAATTATTGTTTTTCCAGGCTTTCAGCCCTTCAGTAACATTAATGTTCATCTCTTGTGGCCTGCTAGGATTACTCCTTTGGTGTGCCCCTTCTAAACTTGGAGCCGAATGCTCCAATGGTGTGTCTTGTATAGGCTGTGATGGCTGAGTTAAAGGGTAGCCTAAGCTACCAAAAATTTTAGCAGTACCTTGCTGTTTGCCCACAATGGATTTGATTTGCATGGTATGTTCAGCTAGTTGCTGATTAATCCGCTCTAACAAACTCACTATTTCACTGCTGGAGCTGGAACTAGGATTCTCCATACTACTGTGCCAAAGCAGAATAACCAAGAAATACCAAATGGACTCAGAAACTAGTAACCACAAACCGAGGACACCGCAGTAGTTGAATCCAATTTTATTCCACAGACAACAAAAAAATTCCAGTTAAAAACTTCAGGTTTTCAGTAAAAACTTCAGGTTAAGCGCTTTCTTCCCACTTAATGTAGGACTTCATCAGAACAAAGCTGACTTCCCTACCCAGCCATTATATATACATCCTACTCCACCCATTAACACATTCCATTAACCACCAATCAGTTATTTAACATAAGAGCTACTTAAACTGTGCATATAAACAAGGGCATCATTATCAAAATTATTTATATAACTTACATGTTAAAATACATATGTAAAATTCCACAATTAAACATAATTATTTTTACATAAATAAATAATTGTATATTTTAACCCAAAATGTTCCTCAATTATAAAACACTAGAAATACTAACATTTTCATTAATACCTGGGTATTGAGTTGCATCTAGCTGCAGTTGTTACATTGTTACATGCAGAAATCTTGAGGTCAATGAGAGTAGAAGCAAGATTTGCCTTAGTAGATGGGGTAAAGGAAATACCTCTCTTGAATATACCAATATGCACTGGTTACAACAAAATATTACTGCAGTTGTAAATATTAAAATCACCATCAGAAATCACTTTCAACTTTGGGATTGTCATTTGATGTTGTAATCAATGGTTCTGTTCTGCTGCTATGTAGCTGTAGTGTATCCCCTCTTCCATCGTTGAAAATGGGGTGGTTGTTTTGACCAGTTGTCCCTTTTGAGTTGCTCTGGCATTGATGTGACAGTCTGGCATAACATTGGGACCTGCTTAAATGGGGGGGGGGGGTTGTCTGTAAAAAATATTTGTGGTTATCAATGTTAGACTCAAGAGCTTCCAACCTGGCTTGAGAGTAACCAGTATCATTTGAATTACTACTCACACTGATGAGTTTTTTAGTTGGATTAGGATATGCATGATTTTTTCATATTCGAATTTGTCTCTTTTAAGTTTTTTAGGAAAAGTGTATTCAGACACAACTTCTTCAATACCTCATAAAGAAATAACTCCTAACTCCTACATAACATAGTTTATGTTCATTAATATCACAACTATATCTCAATTAATACTCTTAGAAACCATCAAAAAAGCCAGGGACAATGTCAAACTTGTCTCTGCTATATTCATCCATCTCCTTTGATACAGTCTTACATAGCAAACTGCTAGAAATGCCCTCTCTTAGACTTTCACAACCTACCATTTGACAGCTACTAGTCTAATAGATGCCAATCAGTAAAATGGAAGCATTCACTCTCTCTGTACTTCCCATTACTACAGGAGATTCCCAAGGTTCTATTTTGGGCCTTATCTTATTCAATATTTTCATTAACAATCTTCATACTTCTTCCCAGCAGGACTCAGGAATACAATATGCAGATTATCCACCCTTATATACTCCTTTACTAATCTAATCCACCTCCAACAACTCATACAAGATGTTTTCAAGTCAACAGAAACATGATTCGGTAATGCCTGACTTTCATATAGTCATTTAGTCCTTAAAAAAAACAAAACAAAACAAAAACAAACAAACAATAAAATACCATATATCCAAGACAGAACCAAATTTCAAAATCATTTCCTTGAACAAAACTGAAATACGAATAGTCTTGCATACCAAATTATCACGCATGATTGTATATGACAACCTAAAATTTGATCTACGCATTCATAATGCCATTAAAAAACATCAAGAGCTAGGAATAGTATGCAGATACAAAAAATTCCTCACTACTTTTACAAAAACAGCCCTAGCTCTCACCTGCTTATTACCATCTCTTCTATATGATGATCCAGTCTTCACAAATCTGCAGGCTTCAATAATGAAGAAACAAGAACAGCGATACAATAAAACAGCAAAAATTTACATCTAACAAAACCTATCAAACCCATCACTGTTCCGCATTCAAAATACTCAATGGGCTTGAATCACCCCATCACTTGACATATACCCAACTACTTGTAACCCATAACATTATGCATAAACCTTTTACTTGCCCAGCTCTTAGCACTCGCCTCCATAACTATTACCTCAAACTTCTTTTCATCTAGTGATAAACACTCCTATCTATTAGCAAAGCTCAGAAATCTGCCAGACCTTTAAACTGGCAATAAGACAATTTCTAGCTATCTCATGACTTTGCTCTTGTACCACGCCTGGTTAAAAACCCTACTATATTTCACACCCTCTACTTAATCATCCAACTAGTATTATAAGAAAAATGTACCTTTTCCACATTCACACACCCCTGTATATATTCCCCATCACCTTTGCTCCTATTAGCTATTTCAATCTAACCATTCTAAATAACCACGTATCTTACATTTATGCTCTCTTTGAATATATTGTAATCATTCTCCTTTTTAGCATTGTATTTTTCATTAAAAATAATAGTTCAGCCTGACATTCTGTTTAGCATTCACAAATGCTTGCATTTTACTCACACTGATGTCCTTCAGTCTGATGATATTAACTGCCAGATGGATTCAATAAAGTCTGTGTAGGCTCATGTGAAGCCTACATGGAGTTTATGTATTTGCATGGTGAGCAGCAGTGCTACTTACATATTCATGCCATGCATCATGTTTAAATGTAAACAAGCATGGTTTTGTGGCTGGCAACAGTGTTACTGGCCAGGAAACCACGTAAAGCAATACGGATAGCAGCCGACATATAGACCTGTTTATCTATGAGCAAACTAGGTCTGCGGGATTGTGTGGAATGCCACAATGATTTCCAGGGTTAATAATACAGCAATGTATATGGTCCAAACATATTACAGGACAGTGTATACATCTCAGGCATTCTGAACAAAAGCTGTGATGGTACATTGACTGCCATGTAAAATAAACAGTCAGGGGAAGTGTGTTTATTGAATAGGGATACACAGATGAATTGTAGGAATGAACACAGGGAAAGAGGACAGGTGAAACATCATAATGTACAGCAGTTGAGGGCATGTAAATGGAAGACAGTCATAACAGGAACACTAATCACATATCAACATGGTACAGTATGGACTGCACAGTGCAAATGTATATTATGTGACTGTCAGATAAGGTGACATAACAATGGAGTAGATGTCTTTGTGATATGAGCACCCTGACATGAATAATGGAAAGGACATCTATCAGGGATGCTATATGCAATTGGGGTTGGGTGCATATTGTGAAGTTGTGCAAACTGATTTGCCCTGAATATGACTGTAATGTCAGCAGAGGTTTCCAACAAGTGGGACACAGTTACAGGCTCATGGACAACAGTAAACAGAAGCATGTGCAATCAATATCAGAATAATACCACCGGTAATCCCATGTCTGTGATATAACATATGTGATTCTGAACACACTTGTACAGCCATTATGAGATGTCAACAATCTATGAGGGTAATTAAGCACACTGTTCTGATATTGTAATATCTGCCAGAGGTGTTAGGAGGAACACTGCTATACCTGTATGTGACATTATGATCAATCCAGGCTAGGTGTCTGGTATGTATGGCATATATAGGCCACAATTCACACTGTCACAAATGTAACCCATGCCATCAATGTTGTCAAACAGCTATGTATATACTGTGTGCATCACTGGAACAGCTATCACACATGCATCTAATATAACACCTTG
>NC_056746.1:852120078-852147578 GCF_019279795.1 Protopterus annectens | reverse complement strand
AAAATTCTCCAAAGCCAACTTCACACTTCTTAAGGCAGAAGTGGCAAACTTCACAACACCCATGCAGATGGACAATAGCGGTACGACTGCTGAATCCTACACAAATGCACTTTATAAGCACTTACACAAGTGCATGGATCATGCTATCCCTAACAGAACCAAGATGCTATCCTCAAAAAAAAGGAAGCCAATCTGGTGGTTCCCTGGATAAACAAACTCTATAACAGAAGTAAGAAACTCCTGCAAAAAAGAGTAAAATCCCATGATTGGAGGAACTCCCTGGTCAGCTTCAGTAAGAAGCTGAGATTCCTCATAAAATCCTCCAAAGCTAGTTACAAAAACAAAATCACCACTGATTCTAAAGACAACCACAAAGCATTCTATAGCTATGTCAAGAATCTCAATGGCAACACTCAGATCTGCTCTGAGTTACAGCACAATGGCAGTAAATATACAGAACCAACTGATATTGCCAACATCCTGGCAGATAGGTTCAGTGTTAACTTTACCCCCCCTCTCACCCCCTAAAGGGCCTATCTCTATACCAGGAGAATTCAAAGTTCCTGTAATCATGGCTGCACAGGTAAAAACCACACTCTCCAAAGCCAAGAACACAGCATCCATGGGACCTGACAATATTCCAGGCTGCATTCTACATGAACTACAGAATGAACTGGCACCCCACCTAAGCACCATGTTCAATCATAGCCTCACCTCAGGCTTTGTGCCCACTGAATGGTGCACAGAGACAGTTATCCCACTCCACAAAGGGGGAGCCACCACAGGCCCCAGGAACTACCGCCCCATTAGCCTAATGAGCCTGGTCTGCAAGGCCATGGAACATATCATCATGGAACTTATAAACAAAGACATTGGTAATCTCCAAACTCTGGACCCCACCCAGTTTGGGTTTGTAAAAGGCAGATCATGTCTCCTTAACCTGATAGACTTCTTTGAAGCAGTCACCAAAGCCATAGATGAGGGTAAGGTGGTTCACACAGCCTATCTAGATCTTGCCAAGGCTTTTGACACCATCCCCCACTCTGGAATTATAGATAAACTCACTAAACTAGGTATAAATCCCTATGTCACACTGACAGAACCCACACTGTGAAAGTAGCAGACTCCAAATCCAACTTCAGACCAGTGGAGTACCACAGGGTTCAGTCCTGGGTCCTCTCATGTTTGGTATCTACTTTTCTGAAGTACAGATTAATACAGAAGGTATTTGGCTAACGAAGTTTGCAGATGACTACAAACTAGGAGCCATAATTGAAACTCCTAGCAATGTGGACATCCTACAAAAGGGTCTCACTGAGATAGATACCTGGTGTCAAAGCAATGGCTTCAAGCGCAATGCCAAAAAGTGCACTGTCATCCCCTTTGGTAAAAACTCTGTACCCATGAGTTACCACATAGGTGGTAGTCTACTTAACTCATTACATCTGAATGACGCCTCCAGGTACATCTGCAGTTAACTCCTACTGATGCCTCTAGGCATCAAATATTGCTTGTTCACATTTGCGTCAATAATTTCAAAAACCATGCTATGTACAAGGTTTTAAAAGATTTCAACTTAAAGCTTACAATGGCAAACTCAACTGCATTAATAGTTGACCTCTGTTTGGTGCAGGTAAAGAGATATTAACTGTTGTTTTTCTGATATTAATTTATATAGATATCATTTTCACATGTTTCTAAATATCTCAATAACCAAGTAATGCAAACAGAACTCCTTAGCCTCACATGAAAGCTCTCAGTTACATGAATAAAATACTGCTGGCAGTATGTGCATAACTTGAGTGGTTACTGAGATATTACAAGTCATTTTCAAAATATTATAAACGTAATACTTGCTGTGTTTACTGTAACTTATAAAATTCAGTTTTAGACCTAGAACCTAAAGAATACAACCATGATAAAAATAGTTTGTGCTGAGAATTTTGCCATTTATACTTTTTTCATAACCACTACGGTTCCAGATATATGAATATTTGTTTGAAATGTGAAGGCATAATTTGATTCTGTCAAAAGGCTTAGGTTCTGTCCATTGGAAGTTACAGTGCAAACTTCTTGAGCTCCATTGGAGTGAATGAGTTAACACCGAATGTGTGATAAGAGACCTTGGGACACAGGTGGCCAGTAGTCTCTCCTTTGATGATCACATCAGCAGAGTAGTCAGGAAATCCTTCTACATGACACACCTCATCACAAAAGGTTTCTCATTCATGAAAAAAGAGGTCATTGTTCCCCACTACTCATCACTCATTAGACCCATTATAGAGTACAATGCCCCTTTTGGTATGTACCTCACAAGACATCTACAACAACTGGAAAGGCCGCAGAAATACCTCACAAAGAGGATTACCGGCCACAAACAGATACGCTACCCAGACAGTCTCAAAAAACTCCAGCTTTACTCCATCACATATCGCCTACTCAGAGGCGATTTCTGCTTAACATGCAAAGCTATGTCATACCCAGAGCTGCTGGACATGCTCCACTTAAAGAAATCCCAATCCCTCAGAGCTACACGCTCTAGGAACCTAAACCTTGTAACCACAATAAACAGAACATGCTGGAGGGATAGATTCCTGTCCAAGAGACTTCCCATACTCTCGAACAAACTACCTATCTATATCAAACAAAGCTCCTCATTAGCACTCTTCGAGGAAAAATCTTGATGATTGGATAGGAAATAGGAAATTCACCTCAGGGATCACCTCTGTGGCTCTGCTCGACAGGGGCACTTGAAAATAAATTTCTTGGGTGGCGAAAGCCAGGGTACCTTTTTGGCTAGGCTTATATAGGCCCTAGGGCCAATAGCCTAGTACCTACCTATGAACCTATGAAACTATGACAGTGGTGTCCCTCAAATGCATCGTACATTAGGATCACTGAGGTATGTGATGATACCATATAGTATGGTTTTGTGTGTGTGTGTGTGTGTGTGTGTGTGTGTGTGTGTGTGTGTGTGTGTGTGTGTGTGTGTGTGTGTGTGTGTGTGTGTGTGTCTGTGTTTGTATCACAGTGTTTCCTAACATTAGTGGGTAGTATTACTCCATTTGCTCTGCTCTACGGAAATGTCTGCTTTATAATACCTATGCCACAGCAGGTAGAGCTCACACACAGGTTATATTTTATACATATGTTATGGATGTGCACTCTTGCTACATGGCAGGTTCTATTTTATTTTGTATATTTTTCTGCACTTTATAAATACTGACTTCATAAATGGCACTGGGGCACTGCACATGTAACTGTTATAAACATCAAAATCCCACCAGTGGCTGCAATTTCAATGAGCGAGTGTCCATTTGCTTTTACTTCTGAGACCATTAGTCAGGTGTCCCATTGTCATTCCACTTTGAAGGATGCAGCCACGGCTGCAGAGTACACTCCAGTGGATCATAAATGAACTTAATCTGTCTGGCCATTGGGGGTTGGCAACATGGTAGCAGGGTATATATGACAGATTTGGACTTTGCACCCAGGTCTTCTCATGGAGATAATATTGGTGATAGGATATCCCTATACCTAGAAGGATCACACTATGTGTCACACCTTTTGATTAGTGGGGGAGCTGCTAACTACTGCTGACAGTACTGCAGCCTGTGGGCTGTCTGTGTGGAGTGAGCTTCATTTCACTCAGTGTCTGCTTGTACATTCTAGCTGTTACCAGAGCAGACAGATACTGTAGTGGACTTGTGAGAAGCAAACATAAGCTAATGTAGGCATAGGTATGCATTGCAACCACCAAGCGTGTAGTAATAAAAGATGCCATTATGATCTGATGTATATCATATGAAAACAGGGCAAAGATTGGATTCTATAGCATTTAGCTTCAAGACATTCACAAAACACAATGGTCCCTCATTTTCATTGACCTGTTGCTTTTTCTTACCCAGAGCCCTTAACACAAATTGCATAATTATGCTTAGCTTTAGCACAGAGTATTTTTTTCCCAAAACACAGTGCTTAACTTTGCACCTTTGCACAGTTAAGTCATAGATAATATGTCTCTACTGTTATATTAAATTTTATTGTTAGGCTGATAGAATCATAATATTATACTAAAGCAACTTTGTAAGAAGAAATTTAAGGCAAAAAATTTGTAAAAAAACAGATAAAGGTTATACTCATCACATTAATACTGGATACATAACAATACGGAAGCATATTAGGAGAATTAACATTTCACAGGATTCCCCAATGATTTGAGGCTCAAGTCAAACTGTTAATATTCTGACATATAGAAATAATATTACTGACCTTATCTGTAACAATACTTCTCAACAGTCTTTTCCATACAGGTAATTTTTGCCTCTTGCTGGAAATGACTGTGTAATATTAGGATGAAAAATTAAATAGTAGGGATTATACTTTGTATCTGTAAAAGAGAAATTTAAAAATTATTACATATATCAAATGTTAAATCATGAGATTGAAATAAAGATATGAAAACATGACAATTGGGAAAGCATAAGATGAGTTTAAAAGCAAAATGATCCCCGGGATTCATGAAGCTTGGCGTAAGGGCTGCGCCGGCGGTGCAGTGAATAGCTGGCGTAGTAGCACCATATGCATAGTAATGAGAGTGCGCCGCAACCACAGACACGTGCGTAGTGTACGTGAGTGAGCCCAAGTAGGATGCGTCCGGAGGCGTGGCTAAGCCGGCAGGCGGTGAGCAACCTAATGTGCTGACTGCCACGGTCCACCCATAATAGTAATGGCAGCAGCCAGGGCCCGTGCAGAATGAAACGCACGTAGAGTATGCAACATAGTACCCGTCCCAACTAAATGGAGAAGCAAATACAACCCACGAAGCCCTAAGTGTACCCGTCCAAGGAGCAAAGGATACGCTCAAGACCGCGTTTGTCCCGCAATGCACCGTCAGTGGTCATACCCAGAGAAGGTGTACCGCAGCATGTCAGCGCGCCGCACCGACATAGGAGTAGCGACTAAGGTTACCACCTGTCCCACTTTGCGTGGGGCAGTCCCTCTATGGGCAGTTGTGTCCCGATAAAAAATATTAAAAATGGCAAATGTGCAAAGATTGTAGGACATAATGATATCCCGTATTTAATGTAATGGTTGCATGAATTGGTTATTTCTGTAACTGAAATATCTCAATGTCACAAGAAACAGAATAAGCAACCAAACTGCCACAACAATAAGCTTTTATTTAGGCAAACAAGTAAAGTTCTATGCTATATAGTGACCGTGTGTATGTGTTGGCCTGTAAAATCATATGTGAGTCCCGAAAATATCCCACCTTGGCAACTGAAAAAGGTGGCAACCCCAGTAGCGACATGGGCATGGTCACCAGGGTTACCAGCTGTCCCAATTTGCCATGGACAGTCCCTCATTGGACAGTTGTGTCCCGGCAAAAATCGAAAAACTGGCAAATGACCTGAGATTCCCTGCCAAAAATATTCCCGCAATATACCTGTAATAGTAGCATAAAACATATATTTTGTATATGAAACACATACATTGCATAAGAAACTGAATAAGGAACCCAAATGCTAACAGAATAAGCGTATAGTATGGCAAACAAGTGAAGTTCTGTCAACTCCACTTGCCGTGGGTATGTGTTGTCCTGCAAAATCCGATGTTTCCACAAAACATGTCCCACTATGGGCATTGGAAAAGGTGTCAACCATAATGGTCACAAGCAGTAGTGAGAGTACATAGCCGGGTAGCTGTGTCGACACAACAACAGGAAGGAACCAAGATACCCTAAACACAGGCAAACATGTGCACAGCAACATATCCCACACCCAACAGCGTGTCTGTCGCATACACAGGATGGCGTATGTTTAAGTGTAATATCCAGAAGCAGAACCCATGCATGCAGATGTAATACACAATAGCCTCATTGTAGCATGTAAGTCCCACCCTTGTACACCTGTGCACCCAAACCAGCTAGCATCCTTGTGCAGCTATACACCTACACACAATGTGCATACCTGAAATGTGGTAAGAAGTATGTGTTAGGCAGTGCCACGCGGGCAAATCATTACCCACATGTTACCAACCCACCCCAGGTACAGATATGGAAATGGCTGCATGTGAATGTGTGTGCAGAATGTGTACATCCCACATGTGGTATGTACCCGTCCAAACCATATAGGTTTGCACACGCCACGGTGCACATAACTGTACACATGTGGACAAGTCGAGTTGTTGAACCACCGCATCGATGATTAGCTATGCAGAGAAGTCAAACACATATAGCGGAACATGTGCCTACCAAACAGGACGTCCTAACAGGGTGCTACAGGCAAAGAAGGGGAAGGTGGGACATCACATGTGGAGAGTAGCATTGCCGGACGGCCAAATACACACGGTCAAGGTAAAGGACAGAACAACATGCATATGGCCGGATGGATGTTGTTAGAAAAATATATATAGAAACACATAGGAAGTGCCAGTTTAGAATCAAAATACTATATAATGCATTGAATTGTACCGTACAATATGGCAGTAGAAATGATCATGCATGTAATTGGTGAAGCTAAGCTGTAGTGTGATCGAATTCTGACCCTGGCAGTAACCAGTACAGCAGGCTTATGTCTCTCAGCATTAATTATCTGCTGGGTTACAGAAAAATAAATGTATGTACATGCATAACATCACCCCTTCCCCTGAGGAGGATGGCCTTGTGAGCACTATCGAAGATAAGAGTACAACTCCTTACCAGAGAGACAAAGGAACATAGTAAGAAATGAACTGACTACTGTATCGGAACAGTCCAGGGTCCTTGAAACAGCTACAATCACAGAAGGACACTGTAATTGACCAGGTGCCTTGCAAGGCTGTGTTATTCTCATGGGAAAACATTTTAAAAGCACGACCTCAGCACCCACGTATGTATAGACTATTGCGGACCATAGTGATGGAAATGCCCTGTGACCGACCACGTCAGTAAGGTGGGCAAAAGCTGATTGTAAACACTATATAAAGAAATTGCTTACTGTATAGAGTCAGACAAAACTCTCATACTTGGACTGTATATTATATTGCCTGCCTGTGTACACTACTAAAACGTTGTGAACCCGAGCTTCCTGTGTTATTGACTGTCACTTAGAAAAGCCTACTGATCACTACAGTCTGGTTTTAACAACTTATTTGATATTGTGGTCCTTCTTAGCCGGAATTCCCTTGGTAAGCTACAGGTCAGAGTGCATGGGTGGTTAGACATCTGCGCAGGAGAATTTGCCTAAATGGTTCTTCTTGAATGAAAAGACCTCCGACTGAATTGTTGTGTGTAAAGAGGCTGTCCACTGTTTGATCTGTGGCTGAAAAGCGGAAAACTGGATCCCAAGAAGAAAACGTGCAGTCATAAACAGGAGGCTCAGGTAAGGAGGGTTTGTCTCTTTGTGTCTATTGTAGATCAGGGACCAGACTACATTGTATTTCTGTTAACAGTTGTGATAGCGGGTCGAAGACCAATCCAAATAGTGTTAAATCTGGACATAGATCAGGGGAACACAGAGTAGAGTAAATAGTCATTGTAGACACTACAGTGGATACAGGGAAGGAGATACCACGTGGTATGAGAGAAGGTGCGTAACAGTCGTGTAGAGGATATGCGAGATTAGTGCACAAACAGATCATGTGATCCGCGTTTGACGGGTGACGTGAAGTATATGCAATCGCAGAGAGCACATAATGTGAGATATTCTGCAAAATGGGGTAATAAATATGTCATTGATGGTATATTAGACAAAATATCGTTACTGAAACATTGGAATCTCTGAAAATGTGATGCAGATGTTCTAGGGTAACCACCTGTCCCACCCTGTGAGGGACAGTCCCTCTTTGGCCAGTTGTGTCCTGCAAACAAAACAAACAAATGGCAAATGTCCTGATATTTCAGGACAAAGATTTCTCAGATATCTTTTCAAATGGTAGCATAAAACAGTAATTTTGTATCTGGAACAACAAAATATCATAATAAACAGAATAAGCAACTGAAATGCTACAAGAATTGGTAGCTCTCCTGGCAAAAAGTGAATTCCTGTCCTATGTACTGGCTGTGGGTATGTTTTTCCCTGGCAAATTACACGTTCCAAACACCAATGTCCCACATTGTGCATTTGAAAAGGTGGCAGCCCTAAGATGTGCAGGCGACAAAACAGCGACAATTGGGTATCCGTCAAGCACATAGGTGGATTGAGGTAGTGAACCGAAGGGAACAGAACACTAAAAATGCGAAAGCATCATACATTACACAGAGAAGATCATAATACAGTAGTAGCGACAGCCCCACACCCCTACCATCTCCGATACCACATCCAGGATATGAAGCGGGAGGGCAGGCTAGTCCCCACACGTTATCCTGTGGCAACAGAGGTATCACAACGACCAAATGTAACAGAAGCTATTGAAACCACATCCCGAACTCGTAACATACCTAGGGACACTCGAGTAAGAAGACAGTCACTAGAACAGAGTGAGGATATCTGTCAATTAATTGAAGTACCGAACCCTCATGCAGGACAGGAAGGCCAGGACCCAACTCCCTTAGTGTATAGACCGTGGACACCAGAAGATATCTGTAAAGTCACAGAGGGAATTCCCCATCTACAAAGTAATCGCTATTCACCATGCAATACCCCTGTATCTTCTGATTGGAAAACAAAGGGGGAATGGCGGATGGTACAGGATTTACAAGCTGTAAATCATGTAATAATACCTAGGGTACCGATGGTGCCAGACCCACACACAATATTGAATGCTATGAACACGCCACAGAAGTATCTTACCGTGGTACATATAAGCTATGCTTCCTTTGCAATACCTATACATCCAGATAGTCCGTATTGCTTTGCATTTACATTGAGGGTAACAGATACAGCCATACCCGGCTATCGCAGGGATACTGTGAAAGTACAACGACATTCCCACAGGAGATGGCTAGCTACATTCCGGTGTTTACTCCACCCGGGGCCAGTCAAGTTCTACTTTATGTGGATGATATTCTGCTTGCAGCCCCTACCCAGCAGCAATGTATGGAAGATACAATAGCATTATTGAGATATTCAGCAGAACAGGGACATAAATTAAGCAAGCATCAATTGCAACTACAGAGAATACAGGTCAAGTACCTGTGATATGTGGTATCCAAGGAGGGTAGAACATTACATGACGATAGGAAGGTAGCAATTTCACAAGCACCCAAGCCAACTACCAAGAAGGGAATGAAGTCCTTTCTGGGCCAACTAACATTTGTCAAAGCTGGTTACCAAACAATGCTTTGGAATCCACTCTATTGTCTGCCTTAATCTTTAATACACCTATGGCAGCACAACATATACTACACTGGATTCCAGTAGCAGAAACAGCTTTCTGCAGACTAAAACGATTGATAGCTTCAACATCTGTATTAGGTCTCCGAATAATCATAACACATGTTGTCAGACTGTAGATTGTAAGCGGAGATATATGACGTCAGTCTTGATGCAACAGCATGGAAGTAAGCAACGCTCCATAGCTTACTACTCATTGCAGTTGGACACTGTGGCATGGTCAATGCCACATTGTGTACAGAGCAGTTGTTGTAGCACCCATGGCAGTACAGGCCCGGCCTTAATGTTATTATTCCACCCTCTCACTGTGAGAATGTCTCATGCAGTTGCCATCATTCTGCTGCAAGAGAAGATAGCTTTCCTGACCCGTGCTAGACATTTGTCTTGTTTGACCATACCACTGAGTCAACCTCATATGGTGATTGAGCGTTGCACAACATTAAACCCATCAAGATCACGTCCGACACCTGTGTATGGCACACCACACAGTTGCCTATATGAAATGGATGAAATAACTCCACACAGACATGATATCACTGATATACCCTTAGATGATGCAGAGGTGACAGTTTATGTACGGATCATGTAGACAGAGTCCTACAGGAACGAATCAAGTAGGTTATGCAGTAGTTATTGATAATGAGATTGTAGTCGCCCAACCCCTGCAGCATAACGTGTCTGCTCAAGCAGCAGAATAGATAGCTTTAACACGTGCTTGTACTCTAGCGAAAAACTGATGTGGGGACATTTATACCGATAGTCAGTATGTTGTCTGTACAGTGCATGTTTATGAGCAGCAGTGGAAGACTAGGGGAATGATAACATCCACCGGTAAACCGATTAATCATGCGCAATTGATCTTGAATGCATTAGATTCCATTCAGTTACCCACTAAAGTAGCTAATTGTAAATGTGCAGGTCATAGAAAGCAACAGGATAACAGTAGGAAAGGTAAGGCATGAGCTGATGCAGCTGCAAAACAAGCAGCCTCACAGTTGGAAAGTGTCTGTTTGAATGAGGAATGACAATCCTCAGACATTCTAGATGTAGAAATGTTACAAACAATGCAAACATCAACTACAAAAGCAGAAAAGCCGACGTGGGTATGACGAGGAGCAATCCTTGAAGACGGACTGCACATATCCACAGTGAGAAAGCCAATATTAACGTCTAATGTATTCAGATATGCGGCTTTGTGGAGCCATGGGTAGAGCCATGTCTCAACAGGGGGGATGGTACAGTTGGTTAACAGAATACCCTAACATGCGAATTAGGAACCACATACAAACATCATGAGCAGCGTGTCACATTTGCAGTAGACATCATGCACAGGGAGCATTTAAACCGAAGGGAGTGAGTTTACCTACACCACCATAACCGTTCCGTACTATTTGTATGGGGTTCATACATCTGAATAAATGTGAAGGGAAGAAATACTGTTTAGTGATTACACATATATATAATCAAAATGGGTAGAAGCATTCCCAACCATGAATCTGGATGCAGCAGCAGTGGCAAAGGTGCCAGTAAAATAAAGTATCCCTAGATCTGGCATACTGTAAAGAAGCTACAGTGACAATAGAACACATTTAGTGAACCAGACAATCATGCAACCTGGGGGATTATTTTGTATTTCCATGAATGTAAATTGCATGTACAACCCACAGTCAGCATGACTGCTGGCGCGGTACAATGGGATCCCGAGAAATAAGTAGAGGAGGTTGGTGGGTGACACCCAGATGAGTTACATTTGCTGTCTACCTCTAGCATTGCTGAGCATGACAACAGTTCCAAATGTAAAGTGTTGCACCCACTTCGAAGAAGTATGTGGAATGGCATATCATGTGCCAGAGTGGAAAGCTGTCATGCCTGCAGAGCCGGAGGTCGATGGCTCATTAGCAGGTGACATGAGAGTATTGCTAACCAATAACACTGTTTTGCAGTTAAAGTCTTTTACAGATAAAGAGCAAGCGAAGCCGGACGCATAGCTGACACCAGTATCCTGTGTGTATGTCACTGTTATCCAAAGAACATAATTGCCAAGTGGAATGTGTGAAGGTCTGTATCAGGTACTGTTGGCAACGCCTACTGCAGTAAAGTTTGCAGAGGTCATCCTGGGTTCACCTCACAGTTTTCAAACCGGTAAAGGATATCAAGTCTGATTTACATCTTGTAGCTGATATACCATAGAGCCTGAATCACCGGGCCAGACTGTATAACAATACAAAGCAACCCCAAAGACATTTGGTTTACTGTCCTAATGATTATACACCTATTAACCATGTTTGTGTTTACTTTACATTTGCTGGGACCTTACCTGCATATAACTACACGGATACAAATAGTGATACATGATGAACTGGCCACAGAGTGGCTTCCACACTTCAACACATACCTAGGCATGACGCGTGTGCATGTACAGACTATGAACATTTTAAATTGCTGTGTTTGTACTGCCATACCTACATCATATGGAGGACTTCCGATGTATGTTGTCCCCTTGGGGATAGATTGAGACTTGTGAATATTTACACTTTGATACAGGTTCTGTGAGATCACAGGACAAAGTGGCACTGTACTTACCTGTTACACAAAAAGTAATTGTATGTTGTCATAAACATGATACAGTTCAAGTTGGTGGGAGTATTTGTAACATAACTGTGTCTTACAAATGTCATGTAACAGCCAAAGATCACAGTACTACTTGTAGCACCATTCATTATCTGTATTGAAGCTTCATGAGAATAACGTGGAAGGATGTGCAGAAACATCCTGAATTGTTTAAACAGTCCTCTGTTATAGACAGGAAAATGTTACATGCAGAGGTAACCCGCATCAGTAGTAAAGTAGAATATTGTTATGTTGTTTGTGGGAAAAAAGCATATCAATGGTTACCTGAGAATTAGTCCGGCAGTTGTTATTTGGGTTATCTGGCTCCAGTCACATGACATACTGCACAATTGTTCTGAATGCGAAGCGAACTATAACACATATAGCTCAAGAACTGGGAACACAGTCGAAACCTACTAATCCAGTGGGTGAAATGGAAGCTGTTCTGAAACTCCAGTCTTCTGCAAGAGATAAAGGAATATCGATTCATATGGACTCACACCACTGCATTCTTTAAACCTTCTTCAATGAGCGAACTTACAATTTCTGCTATCTTATCAATTTCTATACTACCTCTATTCTTTATAATCCCTACATCATCCATCTCTATCTTCCTGATCTCATCTACATCCATCGGACCCACCATACTTCTGTAGCAATTACTTGATATCTACCACCCAAAAAAGGTCGATGGTAAAACTACTCTACCACAGCACTCCCTTGCCATACTTGAAAACAAACTACACTTGACTTCTGTTCAGTCTCCCACCTCACACTTTAAAATGAACTAAAACTTATTTTCTCAATTCAGAACCTGCTCTTGCCATGACCCTACCTAGTCTTCCTATGTACCCTCAAAGGACCATACTTATCTCATTACACCCTCTCTCTCAATGTGTCTACTATGCATTTGCATAATTTTATACAAATAAAAAATGTTTATTGTTGACCTATTGAACTATATTAATATAAAATTGTTGCTTAGCTTATTTTAATGCAACTTTAACTTTATGCATGTAACCCAACATATGGACTGATTTGCTATAACTGCTATTATATAATATTGTTTAAAATTGTAGTTGTTTTAAATGTACTAGACTTTTCTCCTCGGGTCTCACTGAAAATGGGCCACAAGCCCAATTGGACAAACAGTTAACAAATGTCAATAAATAATAAATAAATAAAAATAAATATGACTAGCTAACTCTTTCTTATGTTTACTGTGCATTAGTCAATTTACATTTCTAATGTCCATAAGATGTCTTACATTCTATCATAGGCGTCTATTAGTTTTTCCTATATGGAATGTAGTACATTACTGACATTTGTCCATATACACCACATTTGTACTATTACAATTAAAAGAGTACATCTGATATATTTTTCTACCATTCAAAAATACATTTCTCATGTTTCCAAAATATAGGGCAATAAGGCACATACACACTTACAGTTACCTGACTTTATATTGACGTCCTCCCATAAGACTTTTCAAAATATTTTTAAAGTCTATCTTTCCTATCTTTTGTTCAGATGGGTTCATTGTGTTTAATTAGATCATTTCTTTTATAATAATGGATCTGGTTCATGTTCATCAATGGATGGTGGCTCAAATCTGGTGTGTCAGCCAATATTCTGCAGTGGGGAATTCCACTGCTCCCAATGTGACATGACATAATTACTTGAATATGGGAGTATATTTTCATTTCACCCATAATCTGCCTGTGGTATTGCCTTCAAAATACTAAAATTATTTCTTAAACTCCACCTCTACCCAGGTGTAATGAATTTGTTGAGTTGATCTTGATCATAAATTCCAGTTTTAAGCAACTGAACTTCCCAATCAGCTTAAATCGTTGCTCATGGGGTATCACGGAGGAACAAATTACATGCATCAATAGTGACTAATATCACCTCTTCCCTGTCTTGACTTTATTGTTAGATTTCTAAAAATTGTCATGAATCACTTACATATCTTAGGAACAATTTTAACCCTTTCTGAAGTTGGACATCTAGATATTTGCTGATGAAACATGTTTTGGAGTGCTTGCCATCTGCTATAGGCCTGAGAATTTTAAATCTTTTAAACCCTTCTGTATCTTAGGTATTCCAAGAAATATTAGATACCATAGGAACACTCATTTTCTCATATACTGATATTTACATCCACAACTATTTGCCCTATCAAATAACATGTCATCAAGTAATAGGTCCACTCTTTTGTTAGTGATGTGTATTTTTATTGATGGAACTTTCACATATACTCATCCATTAATAATATGTTCATCCCATTGGAATAATCCCCCTGTCCATAAATTACAATACCATTACCCTTGCCTGGCTGTCATTATTCAAATGCCCCATATCATTAGTCAAATCATGCAAAACTATCTGTTGATCTTTACTCAAATTCATATTAACTGAACAATACGCCCTCTTATATGCTCTTCTTATATCCACTCTCACACATTTTTTCTCATACATTCCAATCCACATTATTTTGGAGGCAGGTTAAATATACTTGGCTTCTTTACTTCATTTCATTATTGGCATTAATGTCCCCATTGCATACTGTCAAACCAGACTTTCAAATTTAATTTCGTGTATACATCTTTTAAGTCTATTAGGATGTGTCAGCCAAATTGGCCCTTCTACCTGGAACAAATGTGAGCCCTTTATGGCCAATAAATTTGCATGCTTATGATCAATGCTTTTACTGGAATAATTATATACTTTAAAATCCGCATGCTGTGTTGGTTGTACTTACTTGGGTTCTTAAACACAAACTTTTAGGGGACATCCCTTACATCAAACCCACACAAAATTGCAACATAATCACTGCATTCATCTATCAAAATGCTTAGTTCTACACTTTCATCGCCACTCAATACCATTTCATTAAATGAGTCACAATTCATCTTATAAAAAACTCACATTTAGGCAAATTTTCACTAATATCCCCCTAGTCACACCCATTCAAGTTTCATTCACATTTGTTTTTTCTACTAGCATTAATTGCAACAACAGCCACATTTTGTACAACCGCACTACATTTTTCCACATTATCTTTCAATAAATTGCTTCTCCATAAATTATAATACTTGTTTCATTGAAAATGTCCATTGCAAAGTCCATTAGTTCTTCCGTCGACAATTGTGATATTTTTAAATTCCTCAGAGCCCCTAAGTCTTGTCGTCCCCCATTTACCCCCAATTTCAACATTGTCCTCTCCTCATTGAATTCACTGTCTATATTAATTACAGGACTTACTTTGTTAAAAATGTCTATTGCCATAATCCATTGGGGTCCTCTGCTGTTGATTGTGATAATTGGCATTTTAAAGCCTGGCCCCTGTTCAGTATAGTCCATCTGGTGGTTTCTCATCTGCTGTATCAGCTGCTCCTTCCCTCATAGTCTCTCAGCAAATACCACCCATTCTCTGAAGGCGTTCCTGCTGCTGAATCATGCTGGTCCTGATATATCTCACATCTGATTGGGCGTCACTTCCTCCTCCGTCAGCTGTTTGCTCATTGGTTTCATTTCCCTACTTGGTTACTTTAATTACCTAGGTTCATAGGATACATACTAGGCTATCTGCCTAGGACATTTATAAGCCTAACCAGAGTGTGTTTTGGCTTTCGCCATACCATTTTAAATGAATTTTGTTATGCCCTTTTTGAGGTTAGTATACTGTGCCTCTGTCTAACGGCGACACAGAAGTGATACCGAGATGGCTAAACCTACTATCTCCCATCCACTCATCAAGATTCTTCTTGAAGAGAGTCAATGAGGACTCTGCCTAACCTGGACTGGGATTTATTCTATAGGTGAAGGGAGCCTCTGGGACATGAATCTGTCCCTCCAGCATGTCCCTGTTTATTTCAGTGCTGGGGATTTCCTTGAGTCTCTTCAGCGCGTGCTTCGATGAGATTTGGATTTTTCTGAGGTGCAACATGTCCATTAATTCCGGGTTGGACATGGCTTTATATGTCAGGCACAGATCGCCTCTGAGCAGGCAGTATGCCACTGAGTAGAGCTGGGTTTCATTTAACCAGGCAGCACTCCTTGGCATCTGTTTGAAGCCCTTTGATCTCTCTTGGTGAGGTACTTTTGGGGTCTTTCAGTTGCTGCTACAGGTGTCTCAGTAGAGTACATCCCAAAGGGGCATTGTACTCAGTGTGCTATGGGTCTGATGAGGGAGAGTAAAGAGGCACGATGACCTCCCTGATCTAGATGTGAATCCCTTCACAATGATTAGAGTGGGCTATAAAATGTTTTTCTAACCACTTTGGCCATGTGGTTGTCAAATGAAGAGATTGCTATCAACTTGGGTCCCAGGT
The DNA here is from genome assembly GCF_019279795.1 of Protopterus annectens. Taxonomy (NCBI): domain Eukaryota; kingdom Metazoa; phylum Chordata; order Ceratodontiformes; family Protopteridae; genus Protopterus; species Protopterus annectens. The sequence goes on along the minus strand of NC_056746.1, from coordinate 852,131,311 downwards.
CCTAATTACTTCTTCCATACTTAATGGATTACCTACCTATGTGGTAATTTGTGGGCACTTTGTTTTACAAAGGGATGACTATACACTTTTTGGCGTTTAGCTTGAGGCCATAGCTCTGGCACAGATTGTCTGTTTCTATGAGGCCCTTTTGTGGGTTGCTTGTGTCAGCTGGAAGTCGATTATGTCGCCCAGTTTGCAGTCATCCTGCAGGCACTTGGTCAACCACAGAATCCTTCCATGTTAGCCTTAACTCAAGAAATATATACCGAACAAGAGAGGTCCCAGGACTGAGCCTTGTGGGATGCCACTTGTAACTGGTTTGGAGTCTGACATGGCTCCAGCAATTCTAACCATGTGGTTCTGTCCTTGAGCCAGTTTGCAACCCATCTAGTGACATAGGGGTTTATATTTAAGCTGGTGAGCTTATCTATAATGCCCGAGTGGGGTATTGTATCGAAGGATTTTGCAAGGTCCAGGTAGGCTGTGTGGACCACCATCCCCTTGTCAATGGCCTTGGTGACTGTTTCAAAGAAATCAACCAGGTTTAAGGCATGATCTGCCCTTAACAAAGCCAAACTATAGGTAGGATCCGAGTGTCTGTAACCAGGTCCCCAATATCTTTATTTTATGAGGTCCATGATGATCCTTTCCATAGCTTTGCAGACCAAGCTAGTCAGGCTTATGGAGGCGATAGTTTCCAGGATCTGTTGAGGCACCACCTTTGTGAGAGGGACCACTGTTGCTGTCGCCATTCTTTGGGTACATATCCTGTAGTAAGGCTGAGATTGAACAGTAGTTTTATGTTTGGGTTTAGTTCTTCTTGGAGTTCATGTAGGATAGCAGCCGGGACACCATCTGGTCCCATTGATGCTGTGTTTTCTGCTTTGGAGAGGGCGGCTCTTACAGAGCATCTGAGATGTCAGGGGCAGCACTCTGCTGGGATAGATATTTGCCCTTTTGGTGGGGAAAGGGAGAAGTTTGCACTGAACCTGTCAGCTAGGATGTTGGCAATGTCTGTGGGTTCTGTGTATTTTTGTCATTTTGGACTAATTCTGAGCATATCTGGAATTCCACCCAGGTTCCTAACATAACTAAAGAAAAGCCTTGTGATTATCCTTAGTGTCCTGTGCAATTTTCTCTCTAAGCTGGCCTTAGAGCGATTTTATGAGTGCCAGTAGTTTTTGCTAATACTGATCAGAGATGCCTTCCCTTTTGGGATTTTGCTCTATCATGTAGTAGCTTCCTCCTTCTATTGTATAGTTTGTTTATGGCTGGGGTCCACCAGACAGGATGCCTAACTTTGGAGTGATTGAGTCTGGTTTTATTTGGGATTGCATGATCCATGCATTCCTGAAGGTGTTCATAGAATGCGTTTATAAAGGATTCTGCTGTCTGGGCCGTATTTTCCACAGGCCAGGGGCTTTGAAGGATTCCACCTCGGTTTTGAGAGTGTGAAATTTGCTTTAGAGAAGTTTTTCCTGTGGTTTTCTGGGCAGGGTTGGGAGGTCCGGGATGTGAATATCTAGTGAGATTAGTTTATGGTCTGATCTTACCAGTGAGGATACACTTCTGATCTGGGAGCATAGAGTCCCCGTGTTGGTGATGATCAGGTCCAGTATCTTTCCCTCTTGTGGGAGTGGCAACAAGTTGTTCCATAGCATTTGAGTTTACAAATTCTAGGAACCTCCGGGCCTAGGGTGTTGGAGCTTGAGTAATGCTCCCAGTCTATGTTAGGGTGAGTTGAAGTCACCCAATACTAAATGGTGTTTGGAGGAGACCTTCATATTTTCCAGTGTTCTCAAGAAGGCCAAGTGGGGTTCCTGGGTTTGGAATGGTGGTCTGAAGCAGGCTATAAACTGGAAGGCAGTTTTACCCACTGTTAGTTGCACATGGATAGTCTCTGATGCTTAGTGCTGTGCCACCTCAACCTTGGAGGTGTGGGTATCTTTGATCGAATATTGATACTCTCCCCTCCTTGTGGTTCGGTCCAAGTCTTTGGGGCCAAAAAACATGGTATGAGGTATAACCTGGTAGTGCTGGGGTCCTCTCAGGAGCCTTGAACCAGGTTTCTGTTACTGCACAGATATCGATGTTCTCCATGCTAAGGAGAGTTTCGAGTGTGTGCATCTTTGGAGGATTTAGACTTCTGGCGTTGATGTAGCATTACTCTTAGTTTCTTATCCTTGTGATACCTATGGAGGTGGGTTTGTCTTTGAGCCTTGCCTAAAAAAGGCACTATGGAAATTAGTGGTGAAGAGCCTTTGCCAATGTCCGAAAGCCCATAGGGTGACAGGTGCAAGCCGTCCCTACCCGAGAGCTATAAGCGGGCTTGTCGAAAGCATGTCATCCCAGGCAGACAGGCATTGGATCCCCTTTGAATGACACCAATACTTAAGCCAATTGTTGAAATTGATCATCTTGTCTTCATATTGTGGCATCATTCTTGGTGAGGGTAAGAGATGCTACTCAAGGTCAGGGTCATACCCGGCCTGGGCTGCTACATGCTCAGAGAGCTCCTCTATGTCTCTTTTCATGCAGTCCAGGAGGTACATCTCAGGTCATTCACACCAGCATGGACAATGACTGAGTCATATTTGCCTTGCCTTGGAGTGACCTGAGTGCTTGTGTTATGTGTGGCGGATCCCAGCGCCTGACAGCAGGCAGCTCACCGTGACCTTCTCCTTGTTCAGCCTGGTGAGCGTGACGTCAGTGTGCCTGATGATAGAGTCACCTATTAAGCAAGTGTATCAGGTGTGTTGTTTAGCCTTATAAGGGCTGTGACTGTTCGGGCACACTGGCTTTGTGAGCTATGTGTTGCACACGTGTTTTGTTTTGGGGGTAGTGATTGTATTGGCTGTCTGCTTTGGAGGTCTCTGCTGCTTAGGCAGATTTTTATTTAGAACCTCCGAGTATGTTTTGAGGTTTATGTGTTTGGTTTGCTGTAATTGGTAGGTCTATGTGAGACTGGAATTGTGGTGTGTGTGGTTTCCTTCTCCTCCTGACTGGTTACGCCAGTACTGAGTTGAAAGAGTTTAGCCTCCAGTTTGGCTATATGGTTGCATCTCTCACATGTGTTGGAATTTGTTGGGAGGAGGAGAGGGTTGTCTGTGTACATGAGGCAGTTGTAACATTGCCTCAAGATTCCATGATTCACCAGCTGGACCAGAGAGGAGATTGACAACTGACCTTTGGACATGCTAGAATAGTATCGGGAATTCCTTTATAATTGAAAAAAGGGCCAATGGGGAACAAAGTACTCAGGGGAGTTTGTGAGGGTGTAGTGCTTTTAATTTTTTAGTGCTTACTTATATAATTGCTTTAGTGAGCAAGTTACCCAGCCAAGCTTTAGACTGGGAATAGGGTGTTTATTATGTGAACTAGATCAGTTCTAAGGGAAAAAGTGAAGAGCAGACTTTGTGGAGCCGAGAATGGTTTATAGTAAACCCATTGATTAAGCGGCGCTGCTAATGCTAACGCTATCATAAAATCGTCTACCAAAGCTGCGCTTAAAGCAGGTTTTATACAGGGGACTTGAAAGAGCTATAAATTGGCCCAAAACGGCCAATAGACTACCAGATTCTTAACGCTGGAACACTTCTCCAGGGGATAGATAAAATACTCCAAACTCCCTCTGCCACTGGTGAACAAAGAAGCCTCCCTTTATCCAAGAAAGGAAATGGGCAACACAGGAACTTTCCAAAAGTCCAGAATACAGCAAAGCCTGTATTTGGACTACTCTGGAATCCCAGGAAAGGCAGGAAACAAGGAAATTTTTTTCTTTTTGCAACAAACAGCAGGAAAATGCAATAAATATGTAAACACAGGCTAAGCTGCACTTGAGTGTGTAGCCTCAACAGGTAAATGCAACAAACAGGACAAACTTTAAAAGTGCAGGTGCAAAAGAAACAACTTTAAACAGTTTAAAACAGTTCAAGAAGCAGAAATACTTGCAGTTTAGCTAGATTGGACAATCGCCTTCATGGTAGTAGCAGGGAATAAAATCACTTTTATCAGGTTAGCAGTTGCTCTTTTAGCCTCTCACTGGTGCACAAAGAAGCTCCCTCCTATCCAAATAAAGATATGGGCAACACAGGAACTATGACACAGCCCAGAGATCAGCAATACCCGAAGACTGGACTATTTTAGTTCAGTAAAGGCGGGAAACAAGGATTTTTTTTCTTACAAAGTAGCAGAAATTAGGTACAGAAACACAGTAAATGCTTTAATTCGGCTAGCGCACATGAGTGTGTAGCCTACCAGTTAAACTAAGCAAAAATAAACTTTAAAAGTGCAAAAAAACCCTCAGAAATACAGGCAGGAATGCAATAAAACAACTTTGCAGAGCTTATTTAGTTAAAGAAACAGAGAAGTCTATATATACAGAAAAGCAGCTAAAACCCACAAACACTTCAGATGCAGTGCAACCTAGAGCACTTGAGTTGTAGCAATATTAAGGCAATTACAGTTATAATAAATGCTCTGAAATATACTCTATATTTCCAAAATGTTTGAGAAGCACAGTCAGAACACACGGAGGTTCAGGCGAAAAAAAAAAAAAAAAAAAAAAAAGTTTTTTTTGAAAGGGAAAAAGGAGAAACAGAAGGCCTTATGTTCTCTCTGTACTAGGTAGAATAAGCTAATGACACTAGACTGGGAGGAGTGTCACAGATCAGATTTACAGTAGGGTGGGCAACTGCAAAGCCACCAAGTATAAGAGCAAGAGACCAACTGGGCGGAGGGTGGTAGCCTACAGCCAGTAACACTAGAGAAAAGCCACAAACAGGTAAAGATTTGTAAAGATACAGAATGCTTTTAACTGCAGACAAATCAGTTACTTAGATTAGTTAATAGCAATAAAATACACTCGAAGACTAAAAAGCAGACAATAAAAGTGCTATATATTAATTGTTAAAAACAATAATCTGTATAAATAATCGAAAAAAACCAGGATACTTATATATCTCAGCTAACAGCTATGGTCAACAACTCTTCCACTCTGCTCAGTGTGTATAGACAGAAACCCTATCAAAGTTAGGGCTTAAATACCAGAAGAACAACTTTTAAGAAGGGAATCACAGGCTCTGATGAGATTTGAACTCATAACCTCTGGTTTACTAGACCAGTGCTCTAACCCCTGATCTACAGAGCAACCTGGGTAACTCTACCCTTGGAATATTCCACCATATCCCTCCTGATTTTATTAATTTTATGATAGAATATATTTGTACAAATATTGTCCACAGTCTTAAAGATGTTGTCATAATTTGTCTGATAATTTTCAAACATTAAATGACTTCTGATGAAATTGTTTTATCAAGCTCTCTCATTAAAACATCCATTGCCAGTCTATTATGTTTGACCATAAATTTCATAAGTTCCAAACCCATATGGTCAAACAGGACATGTAAATAATTGATAAATTCAATGTTGTTTTGGCACCATTAGGGTACTTCCATAACTGCAAACCACGAGGCACTTGCTTTTAACTCGATATTCCTTTCTAAATAGGGTTTTCTAACTGCAACTTCTTAACTATGAGGACAAAAGATATTTTTTTGAAAACTTTAGGTCTATCTGTTAAAGTCTGAGAGTGCTGCATACCTTGTATGGTTGAACCCTTGTTAGCTGGAAAGTTGAAATTATTGTTTTTCCAGGCTTTCAGCCCTTCATTAACATTAATGTTCATCTCTTGTGGCCTGCTAGGATTACTCCTTTGGTGTGCCCCTTCTAAACTTGGAGCGAATGCTCCAATGGTGTGTCTTGTATAGGCTGTGATGGCTGAGTTAAAGGGTAGCCTAAGCTACCAAAAATTTTAACAGTACCTTGCTGTTTGCCACAATGGATTTGATTTGCATGGTATGTTCAGCTAGTTGCTGATTAATCCGCTCTAACAAACTCACTATTTCACTGCTGGAGCTGGAACTAGGATTCTCCATACTACTGTGCCAAAAGCCCAGAATAACCAAGAAATACCAAATGGACTCAGAAACTAGTAACCACAAACCGCGGACACACTTGTAGTTAGATCCAATTTATTCCACAGACAACAAAAAAATTCCAGTTAAAACTTCAGGTTTTCAGTAAAACTTCAGGTTAAGCGCTTTCTTCCCACTCTAATGTAGGACTTCATCAGAACAAAGCTGACTTCCTACCCAGCCATTATATATACATCCTACTCCACCCATTAACACATTCCATTAACCACCAATCAGTTATTTAACATAAGAGCTACTTAAACTGTGCATATAAACAAGGGCATCATTATCAAAATTATTTATATAACTTACATGTTAAAATACATATATAAAATTCACAATTAAACATAATTATTTTTACATAAATAAATAATTGTATATTTTAACCCAAAATGTTCCTCAATTATAAAACACTAGAAATACCTAACATTTTCATTAATACCTGGGTATTGAGTTGCATCTAGCTTCAGTTGTTACATTGTTACATGCAGAAATCTTGAGGTCAATGAGGTAGAAGCAAGATTTGCCTTAGTAGATGGGGTAAAGGAAATACCTCTCTTGAATATACCAATATGCACTGGTTACAACAAAATATTACTGCAGTTGTAAATATTAAAATCACCATCAGAAATCACTTTCAACTTTGGGATTGTCATTTGATGTTGTAATCAATGGTTCTGTTCTGCTGCTATGTAGCTGTAGTGTATCCCCTCTTCCATCGTTGAAAATGGGGTGGTTGTTTTGACCAGTTGTCCCTTTTGAGTTGCTCTGGCATTGATGTGACAGTCTGGCATAACATTGGGACCTGCTTAAATGGGGGGGGGGGGTTGTCTGTAAAAAATATTTGTGGTTATCAATGTTAGACTCAAGAGCTTCCAACCTGGCTTGAGAGTAACCAGTATCATTTGAATTACTACTCACACTGATGAGTTTTTTAGTTGGATTAGGATATGCATGATTTTTTTCATATTCGAATTTGTCTCTTTTAAGTTTTTTAGGAAAAGTGTATTCAGACACAACTTCTTCAATACCTCATAAAGAAATAACTCCTAACTCCTACATAACATAGTTTATGTTCATTAATATCACAACTATATCTCAATTAATACTCTTAGAAACCATCAAAAAAGCCAGGGACAATGTCAAACTTGTCTCTGCTATATTCATCCATCTCCTTTGATACAGTCTTACATAGCAAACTGCTAGAAATGCCCTCTCTTAGACTTTCACAACCTACCATTTGACAGCTACTAGTCTAATAGATGCCAATCAGTAAAATGGAAGCATTCACTCTCTGTACTTCCCATTACTACAGGAGATTCCCAAGGTTCTATTTTGGGCCTTATCTTATTCAATATTTTCATTAACAATCTTCATACTTCTTCCCAGCAGGACTCAGGAATACAATATGCAGATTATCCACCCTTATATACTCCTTTACTAATCTAAACCACCTCCAACAACTCATACAAGATGTTTTCAAGTCAACAGAAACATGATTGATAATGCCTGACTTTCATATAGTCATTTAGTCCTTAAAACAAAACAAAACAAAAACAAACAAACAATAAAATACCATATATCCAAGACAGAACCAAATTTCAAAATCATTTCCTTGAACAAAACTGAAATACGAATAGTCTTGCATACCAAATTATCACGCATGATTGTATATGACAACCTAAAATTTGATCTACGCATTCATAATGCCATTAAAAAACATCAAGAGCTAGGAATAGTATGCAGATACAAAAAATTCCTCACTACTTTTACAAAAACAGCCCTAGCTCTCACCTGCTTATTACCATCTCTTCTATATGATGATCCAGTCTTCACAAATCTGCAGGCTTCAATAATGAAGAAACAAGAACAGCGATACAATAAAACAGCAAAAATTTACATCTAACAAAACCTATCAAACCCATCACTGTTCCGCATTCAAAATACTCAATGGGCTTGAATCACCCCATCACTTGACATATACCCAACTACTTGTAACCCATAACATTATGCATAAACCTTTTACTTGCTCCAGCTCTTAGCTTTTCGCCTCCATAACTATTACCTCAAACTTCTTTTCATCTAGTGATAAACACTCCTATCTATTAGCAAAGCTCAGAAATCTGCCAGACCTTTAAACTGGCAATAAGACAATTTCTAGCTATCTCATGACTTTGCTCTTGTACCACTGGTTAAAAACCCTACTATATTTCACACCCTCTACTTAATCATCCGACTAGTATTATAAGAAAAATGTACCTTTTCCACATTCACACACCCCTGTATATATTCCCATCACCTTTGCTCCTATTAGCTATTTCAATCTAACCATTCTAAATAACCACGTATCTTACATTTATGCTCTCTTTGAATATATTGTAATCATTCTCCTTTTAGCATTGTATTTTTCATTAAAAATAATAGTTCAGCCTGACATTCTGTTTAGCATTCACAAATGCTTGCATTTTACTCACACTGATGTCCTTCAGTCTGATGATATTAACTGCCAGATGGATTCAATAAAGTCTGTGTAGGCTCATGTGAAGCCTACATGGAGTTTATGTATTTGCATGGTGAGCAGCAGTGCTACTTACATATTCATGCCATGCATCATGTTTAAATGTAAACAAGCATGGTTTTGTGGCTGGCAACAGTGTTACTGGCCAGGAAACCACGTAAAGCAATACGGATAGCAGCCGACATATAGACCTGTTTATCTATGAGCAAACTAGGTCTGCGGGATTGTGTGGAATGCCACAATGATTTCCAGGGTTAATAATACAGCAATGTATATGGTCCAAACATATTACAGGACAGTGTATACATCTCAGGCATTCTGAACAAAAGCTGTGATGGTACATTGACTGCCATGTAAAATAAACAGTCAGGGAAGTGTGTTTATTGAATAGGGATACACAGATGAATTGTAGGAATGAACACAGGGAAAGAGGACAGGTGAAACATCATAATGTACAGCAGTTGAGGGCATGTAAATGGAAGACAGTCATAACAGGAACACTAATCACATATCAACATGGTACAGTATGGACTGCACAGTGCAAATGTATATTATGTGACTGTCAGATAAGGTGACATAACAATGGAGTAGATGTCTTTGTGATATGAGCACCTGACATGAATAATGGAAAGGACATCTATCAGGGATGCTATATGCAATTGGGGTTGGGTGCATATTGTGAAGTTGTGCAAACTGATTTGCCCTGAATATGACTGTAATGTCAGCAGAGGTTTCCAACAAGTGGGACACAGTTACAGGCTCATGGACAACAGTAAACAGAAGCATGTGCAATCAATATCAGAATAATACCACCGGTAATCCCATGTCTGTGATATAACATATGTGATTCTGAACACACTTGTACAGCCATTATGAGATGTCAACAATCTATGAGGGTAATTAAGCACACTGTTCTGATATTGTAATATCTGCCAGAGGTGTTAGGAGGAACACTGCTATACCTGTATGTGACATTATGATCAATCCAGGCTAGGTGTCTGGTATGTATGGCATATATAGGCCACAATTCACACTGTCACAAATGTAACCCATGCCATCAATGTTGTCAAACAGCTATGTATATACTGTGTGCATCACTGGAACAGCTATCACACATGCATCTAATATAACACCTTGATGGGGGTTACACACCATCAGACAGTAATGTTTATGCAATAAAAAGAATGGCTAGGTATGGCCAATAAGATGTGTGAGAGCTCACTGTGGCAAAGGTGGCACACTTCAGTTACACATCACTGGAAAATATGTAGTGAGGTACATGAAGAAGGGTGCATTGTACTCAGTTATTGGTGTGATGAAGTCTGTAAACTATGGGGGTATTATTGCCTTTGATGTGGATGTCCTGCACATACTCAGGAGTTGTGTTACATACAAGGGAGTAGTCACCACTGTGGCCACCTGCTGGTGAATGTCCCATATACCATCTATCCCAGGACACAGGTCACATACCACTTGGCCTGCTCACAGTGATGTGATGTCTACATTATCATTGTGTTTTGCATTTGTTTTCATAATGTAACACATCCCCCTATATTTTTGTTTCATCTCATGTGTTGTCATGGCTGTGGCAGCAATCTTTTGTGAGTGTTGCTACTGTCTGTATTATACTAATATCACAGGCGGAGTTAATGATTGCCCACAATCTGCAGTACTCCAGATAGCTGTTTGGACATAGTATGTGACTTAAATAATGGACAGGAAAATGCCTAGCACACAGTACAGATGTACAGATCTGATCACTGGACTCAAGATATAGGTCACTTCATACATTTCAATATATTTAGATGCCATGTATGTGATCCAGTGGTTAGTGTTTATGGCCACTTGTGACAGTGCTGAGTTAATACCTCAGTGTGGATTTGTTTCAAATGCCTTGTCCTGGTCAAGTTCCACAGGATGATAGTGTTGTCATCATGCATGCCCTTGATACCTTCTTGAGGACATCTACTAGATGTAACAGACATGGATATAGCATTAACAACTCACACATATCTTTTGCACACAGATATTACCGGTGTCCATTTAGAAAAGGTCCATGATTATATGTTGGTCTATCTCACAGATGAGGAGAGTCAGGATGTGTCTATACATACTTGCATCAGGTGCTGCCCCCCCATGGAAACATATTCCACCCGGAGGGTGTGTTGAATTGTGGATCCAAATGTGTCAGGTAGGGGTAAATTCTGAGTTATGGTGTAGGTGATCTGTGATGTTGTCACAGCCCATTGTATCTGTGTAATAGGCCAGGATGAAGGTAAGACAGTGCATACTACCAATCTTGATCTGGCCTATGGTTTTGACACAACCACCCAATCAGGTATCATTGAGAAACTCTCCCAGCTGAGGATTAACACTTACATCACTAGGTGGTTAGCAAACTGGCTCACCAACAGAGCACACATACTGTGAAGGTTGGTGAATCAACCTCTACCAGTAGAGCTGTCACCAATGGCATACCACAGGGATCTGTGCTGGACCCTTTACTGTTTGGAAACTCTTTCTTGGCTATTCAGGCTAAAGTGTATGGCCTTTAGCTTACCAATTTTGCTGATTATTGCATATTAGGTGCAATCATTGGCAATGGTGTGTGTTCTGGAGTGCTTGTGGGTGAGTGGTTCCTAACCTTGGTAAAATGTCCTGGGTTCACCGAAATGAGTTTCACTGATTAGTGTTCATGAATACATATTTTGATTAAGTGATTATAGACCCATACATATAT
>NC_056746.1:851675078-851780078 GCF_019279795.1 Protopterus annectens | reverse complement strand
AACAAGCGAGGAACTTTTAACACTCAAAACAACAAAATGATAGGGGCTGCAATAGCTATCATGCAACAACTTATGGAAGAGGCTGAGGGTGGTGAGGATGTGAATGCTGTTGACCAACCCACACTGAGGAGACGGAGAAGAGTGTACAGACCCAGGGTAACCTACCAGGGGTTACATGAGCTGGAGGTAGTGGAGTGCTATAGGGTGGACAGGGATCTTCTGCAGCAAATTGTTGAGCTGTGCCGGCCACACTTGACTCACAGAACTAACAGACGGGAACCCATCTCAGTTGATACCAAGGAATGTGTAGGCCTAAGAATACTAGCTACAGGTACCTTCCAAAGGCCAACTGGGGATATGATGGGGATCTCACAGGCTTCAGCATCCAGGGTACTCCACCAGTTCCTGGATGCCATGTCAGCACATGTTGATGGGCACGTATATTTCCCCAACACCCATGAAGCAATGGCCAGCAATATGCAACTGTTCCACCAAATAGCAGAATACCCTGAAGTAGTGGGTGCTATAGACTGCACACACATACCATCAAAGTACCACCCAGTGAGCAGGGTAGGGTCTATATCAACTGCAAGGGCTTCCCCTCCATCAACTGCCAGGTTGTATGTAATGTCCAGGGCATAATAATGAATGTGTGTGCTGGCTGCCCTGGAAGCTATCGTGATTCCCACATCTGGCATCTGACGCAGCTGTACCAGAGATTTGTCAATGGGACATTCCTCACGGTCACCTAGTGGGGGATGCTGGATACGCACTGGAGCCATGGCTGATGACACCCATCAGAAATGCACACACACCCGAACAAGAACTCCATAATGAGGCACACGCACAGACCAGAATTATAGTAGAGCATGTCTTTGGGATGCTCAAGTCACAGTTCTGGTGCCTGGACACATCCAGTGGAGCCTTGTAGTACTCACCAGCTGCATGTACCCAAATTGTCATCGTATGTGCCATGCTACACAATATGATCTTGTGGAAACAGCTGCAGCAGGAACAGCACGAGGCAGGACCACACAGCCCTGCACCATTGCCAAGACCTGCACAGGTACAGAGTGATTCGGAGGAGGAACAACCTGAGCCTGCTCCAGTAGGCAGAATAAGGCATGCCCAGTATGCCCTGACCTTGGCAAAGAGGCAACACATAGCACATACACTGACACAGGAGGGACCCAGGGAATAACACCTCTCTCTGACTCTCACATACAGTAAAAGGGATGCCAAACATTACACCACCTGTGCTCAACCATGTGTAGGGAGTATACTATGTGCATCCAACATACCCAGCCCTGCAGCACCACCCTGAATACTGGGACACCCACAAGGTAAGTGACTCACACATGCCATTCAGGGGGTTTTACATACCCAACAACAGTCGCAGCCAGGAAGACAGGTGTAGACAAACACAAAGGCTGTGCTATGGCCTCTGAATGATGCCTATTGGAACCCCCCCCCCCACAGGCCTACACAGACTACAGCAGGTCAGGCTGTGGGACGTACATTCTGAAGAGTAGGAAGTCAGAAACTAATATGTAGGTAAATCAAAGCTAAGATCTGTAGTACACTGGTATGCCTCTAGTCAGCATGATAGGTAAGAATACAGAATGAAATAGAGTACATGACATACCAGTACAGTCATAGCAAATGTATACAAGTGTCAGGTGTGCCCCCCATCCTATGTAGTAATGTAATAACAGTCAGGTGTGCCCCCCAATCCTGTGTAGAAATGTAGAAATACTCAGGTGTGCCCCCCATCCTACGTAGACATGTAGTAACAGTCAGGTATGCCCCCATCCTATGTAGAAATGTAGTGACAGTCAGGTGTGCCCCCCAATCTTATGTAGAAATGTTGAAATAGTCATGTGTGCCCCCATTCTATGTAGATATGTAGTAACAGTCAGGTGTGCCCCCCAATCCTGTGTAGAAATGTAAAAAGTCAGGTGTGCCCCTATCCTACATAGACATGTAGTGACAGTCAGGTGTGCCCCCCCATCCTCTGTAGAAATGTAGTGACGGTCAGGTATGCCCCCCAATCCTGTGTAGGAATGTAGAAATAGTCAGTTGTGCCCCTCATCCTATGTAGAAATGTAGTATCAGTCAATGCCAAATGATCGACTGATACCCTGCAGAAATAGTATGCGACCTGTAGATGTACAACACAAAGGTCTGCACTGCAGTACAAACCACCTGGACTCGATCCACACATTCAGTACAGATGAGCATGCTGGGCATGCTCACACACGTAGAAAAATGAAGGCAATGTCAGTCAATAACATACTGAAAGGTCATATTGGACATGCTCACACACTTAAACACATGAAGGCCATGTCTGCAAACACCAGTGAACCAGACATATCTGGCAGTCGCAGATGTTAGTGCAGACACTTCTCAGTATGCACCACTCATACTTTGCACATGCAGTGGATAGGAATACAGACATATATCTAAGGACAGCACACTATAATAAGCCAAAGGTAGACATACATAGATGTGTGGAAGAGGGTGACTGTGACAAGGCGCTATCCAGGCCTGTCCCACCCAGCACACAGCCAAAGGGCCACAACCACATGAGGTTCAGATGTCACTCACTGTAGATACTAGCCATCAATATCTATCAGCATTGCAGACTACATGGTGCAAATGCTAGCTGCGCAACATGACTGTCCAAGGAAGTAGTCATCTAGCAACTATATACACGTACCTGTAAAATATGACCCTGTGTGTGCCCGCATGTGGTGCATCAACCTCTAGATGAATTGGTTATGGCCCATGCACACACACTGCCCTCCCCATAGCCCTACTATGACAAGCCTGCTGAGGTCTTCCACTGTGAAATACATCTTTGGGAGAATTGTAGCCCAGTAATCTCCATGGCGCGTCCTATAACTGCTTACTGCTGTAGTGTGATAAACTAGTTAGGTAGGAGTTCCAATCCCAGACATGTCAACTATGTGTCTGTATAGAGAGCAATGCTTTTTAGGGTAGTCACACTCCCTTCAATTCAAATGCTCTACTTTGATAAGGCTGCTGATGTCATCCATCTAGAAGTTCATCTCTGGGAAGGCTGTAGCCCAGTAATCATCATAGCTTGTCTTATAACTGCATACTGTTGTAGTGTGATAAACTACTTAATTAGAAGTTCCAATCCCAGACATGGCAACTGTGTGTGTGCGTGTGTCTGTCTATGTAGACAGCAATGCTTTTTAGGGTAGTCACACTCCCTACAATTTAAATGCTCTACTTTGTTAAGGCTGCTGATGTCATCCACCTAGAAATACATCTCTGGGAAGGTTGTAGTCCAGTAATTTCCATAGCATAATACAAACAAAATTGCTGTAGATAACGCTAAGTACTCAGAAAAACCTCCAGGCAGACGAATGGAAAGATTCCACTGTTTATTAATAGACCACACTAAAAATTGATTAACGCTCTTCAAGCTATAATAATCGCGTTTTCGTCTCACAATGTGGGACTTCATCAGATGTAAGGAAGTTGTGCAATAAACATTTAAATATCATATTGCCTTACTAATTAAAGAAAGGTACCAATAACAATCAATTTACACATTTTAAAATGCCCTATTGGCTTCGATTTCTCATGAATATTCCATTATTCAACATCTCCTGGGTGTTCACAGACCCATCTTTCAGAAAACATACATTCTTGTGTATTCTTGTGTATATTGTATGCAATGTACTTAATAAAAGTTGTCTTAATGTTAGGCTTGCATCCATAACTTTTCTGCCCTTAAATATATTCTTATGTAATAAAAACATACAGTATATTAACATTTCAAACTTGTTAAATAAATGTTTAGTTTAAAAAATCCTTTATCACTTCTTAGTACGCGAGAATAATCAATGGTACCTATGCAACATCCAGTTTTGCTTAAATGTTAAAAATGCTCAATATTAAAATATAAATATATGAATATATACATGTAAATAAATAAATAAATATATGTATGTATAAATATGAATATAAATATAAAGTATAAATATAAATATAAAGTGCATCGAGTGTGTGTTAAAACTAAAAACAAAAAACATATTGTATATCTTATAGATGTTAAATATTGAAGGGACATCATAAAAATATCTAATGAATTTTATAAAGTCTTTATTATTAAATTCTATATGAGATAGGGAACAAAATTCAAAAATAAAAATAAAAAGTTATTTTATGCCATACTATTTATTTAGTACTTCTGTAGTCCACTGCCCTCTAGTGTTAAAATCTGGGATTTATTAATTTAAATTTTATTTGCTTTTAGTCTCAGTATAGCTCCTATAGATATATAATCATTTAATCCTGGGCTTTTACTAGCATCCAAGTGCACCTGCCACCAAAGCTCCCTACTTTCTAATGTATCCTCCCATGGGCCTCCCCTGGGATCAATCTGAATCTGTTCTAATACAAAGAACAAGTAGGTTGCACCTAAACAAATTTTTGTGTGTTTGTAAAGGGCATTTGTTTCTCTTTCTTTTTTAATGTCATAAGTATGTTCGTAGACCCTCTTTTTTAATGGTCTCTCTGTCTTTCCAATATAGAAAGATTGACATTTTTGGCAGGTCACTAAATATACTACTCTTTGAGTTTCACAATTATAGTAACTGAAACTTTTTATTGTTTTATTTCTGCTCTCCAAGTGTATTTCATCCTTATTTATTATAAAAATACACTGGGGGCATCTTCCACACTTGAATGTTCCTACTAGTTCACCAAAATTCATTCTCTTTAACTTCCCTATTCTTTCTACCATATTCTTAATATTAGGTGGATTCTTATAAACAATTTTAGGTACTATCTCTCTGACTTCTTCAATGTCGGTGTAAGTTAGGAATGTTTTCCATTCTCTATTAAATATTCCTCCTATATTTTTATTTAGGGAGTTATATTCTAATATTAGTCTTCTTTGATGACTTTCAGCTTCATCATCTGTTTTTCTTATATTCTCTGTCATTTTGTTTCCTAAACCATCAGTAATATTTCTTTCTATCCCTTTAATAGGATAAAATCTTCCACTTCTGCCTATTTCTACTTCTTTCCTTATGTTTTTTATAAATTCAATAGGATAACCTTTTTCAAAAAACATATTTTCTAATCTATCACATTCTTCATAAAAGTCCTCTTGTCTACTTGTCATCCTAGACCCCCTCACAAATTGTCCTTTTAGAATGTTTTTCTTACTATGGAAGGGGTGAGCACTTTCGAAGTGTAAAAAAGAGTTAACATAAGTTGATTTCCTGTATACTTTTGTTTCAAAATTACTTTTGTACTTATAAATCTCTACATCTAAGTAATTTAATGTTTTCTTGTTTATAGTATACGTAAATTTCAAAAAGCTTGTGGTAGTATTTAAATAGTCCATGAATTCAAGAAAGTCTTTTTTACCCCCTATCCAGAACATAACCATATCGTCCAAATATCTATGATATAATATCCATTTATCTTTATATTTGGAATTTATAATATATTTTTCTTCCCATCTGGATAGTACTAAATTCGCATATGTGGGAGCGCATGCCGCTCCCATTGAAACTCCAGATTTTTGCTTATAATATTCACCATTGAAAATTAAATAGTTGTTTTTTAAAATCACATCCATAAAACTGACAGTAGCTATTTTTTCTTCTTGAGTCATAATGTTATCTAAGAAAATACTTTCTTCAAACAATTTCATTCCTTCATAATGTGGAATACAAGAGAACAAATCAACTATATCTATAGTTATAAATGTAATTTCTTCCCTAAAAACTTTGGGTGTTATTTCCCTTAGGAAGTCCCAAGAATCTTTTAAAATAATACTATTATTTACCCATATATGCTTTGCTTTTGTGTCAACATATTTAGCTAGTGGGACTGTCATTGCCCCTGCTGCTGACACTATGGGTCTTAAAGGGGGATTTTCCTGATTTTTATGTATTTTGGGTATGCCAAAGATAGTGGCTACCCTTGGTTTTTCCACTTTTAGATAATTAGCAGTTTTGATATCTATAACTTTTTCTAGGTGTAAATCATGAATTAATATTTCAATTTTCTTGTGTGCCATCTCAACCTCTTGTTTTGAAGCTACACAGTAGTTATCTCCATTATTTAGGATGGTATTCATCTTTGCTTCATATAATATCTTATCCATTATTACTATCCCACCCCCTTTATCAGGTTTCATGATTCTCACTGTTTTATCCTCTACAATTTCTTTTAGTAATCCGTTCTCTTCCCTTGTTAAATTCTGATGGAAATAAGTTCCTTTCTTAGCACATTTCTTTCTTATTTCCTTTTCCATTACCATTTCCAAATTCTTAATTTGTGGTAAAAGAGGAGGATTATATGTTGATTTCCTATTTAATTCCTTAATTTCTTTGTTTTCTCTATTATCTTTTTTGTTAAAACCAGCTCTAGAAGCCAAAATAGTTAAATTAATTTTCCTTAAAAAAAGTTTCATGTCTATGATAGTGTTAGCTATATCTCCTTTTTTAGATGGAATATATTTTAATCCTTTACTAAATAGACTAAAATGTTTCTTGTCAAGCGTGTAGTTACTAAAATTGTATATAGAAAATCCCTCAAAACTGTTTTTAACATTTTCTCTGATAATATTATTGTCCCCTACCTCATAATTCATATTATTTTCAGCAACTATGTCAATGTTAAAATTCAAATTGATGTTAGGACTGATAGTCATATCATTTCCTACATCATAATTAATCTCAAATACAGGATCCACATTTTGTTCTTGACCCGTGTCAAAATGGGTGAGGGTATCTAATAACTGAATCTCCCTCTTTCCCTTTTCCCCCCTCGCATCTGAAAATTCATTCTCTTGTCATTTCCTTGTTCAAAGAAAATTTCATGATTTTCATTTCCTAGGGGGGGAAAATCTATATCATATAATTGCTCCTCTATTCTGTCCCTGTTGTAATTCCTACTATCCTTCCTTTTATATTTGCTTACATTTTTATTGTTGTTGTTGTTATTGTTATAGTTATTATTATTATTATAATTGTTACCATAATTCTTACTACCTTTATAATATTTTTGTATAGGTTTGGGGTAACTCAAATCATTTGCATATTCATACATGTCCCTATTTAATTTGTTCCATTTACGTTGTATAATTTCATCACATTTCAAATCTATATCACTTCTAATTTTAAAATATTTCTCTTTCTCTTCTTTAATACCAAAAATCATGTCACTTTTAATACATACATCAATTTCAACAATATCCCTATCTAAAAGTGTTAACTTTCTTTCATTCTCATCTATAATATGTTGCACAACTTCCAAACCACATTTGTTAAACGTTTTCAATAAATTTTCATAAAAAACAGTCCCCATTTGCACATTATTGGGGTATTTACATATACGAAGTCCTTTTGGGACTATTTCCTTTTTAATGCATTCCTTCAAATAAGCATTCTCAATAGTGCATGTTCTGTATTGTAGCATTAATTTATACAATTTCTCCAATTTTGTACTATAAGTGTCACCATCCGCAACACTTTTTCTCATGTAGTCAGTACTTTGAAAATTAAAGTTCTTCTGAAGCCACTCATTAGTGGTTGTAATATTAGTAACAGTACCTGGTGTGGTTTTAGGTCTAGCTCCTAAGTCCTTGTGTAACGTTCCCCTTTGGCCGGAACCATTACTTCCTTCCCCGAAAATATTCGGCGTGTTACGAGGATCAAATTCAGAATTTTGTAAAGTTCCTGGGTCGCCGGCGTCCTCGTTCTCGCCCATAAGCTCCCTTTTCCTTTTGTGCTGCTGTTGAACTAACCCTTCGGTTCCTTGCGCTCTGTCCTCGCTTCTTAGCTGAATCAGGTTTGAGCACACTGGTGTAAGTAAATTCACAAGTTCCGTAAGCTGACCTATTAGCTTCCTGGTCAAACCAAGTTCTTCCTGCCCTTCTGGATTCATAGTGTAAATACGGCAGGCTGCTGCTCGTTGTTCACTGAGTACTCACTCTAATCCAACCAATAACCTCCGTAGTGTGAAAGCTTCCACAGCGGAACAACGAAAATACAAACAAAATTGCTGTAGATAACGCTAAGTACTCAGAAAAACCTCCAGGCAGACGAATGGAAAGATTCCACTGTTTATTAATAGACCACACTACACACAGTAATTTCCATAGCATGTCCTATAACTGCGTACTGCTTTAATGTAATAAACTAGTTAGGTAGGAGTTCCAATCCCAGACATGGCAACTGCATGTGTGTGTGTTTGTCTGTCTGTGTAGAGAGCCAATACTTTTTTGGGTAGTCACACTCCCTACAATTCAAATGCTCTACTTTGGTAAGGCTGTTGATGTCATCCACCTAGAAATACATCTCTGGGAAGGTTGTAGCCCAATAATCCCCATAGTGCATCCTATAACTGCGTACTGCTGTAGTGTGAAAAACTAATTAGGTAAAAGTTCCAATCCCAGACATGGCAAGTGTGTGTGTGTGTCTGTCCCTGTCTGTGTAGACAGCAATTCCTTTTAGGCTACTCACACTCCCTACAATTTGAATGCCCTACTTTGTCAAGGCTGCTGATGTCATCCACCTAGAAATACACCTCCGGGAAGGTTGTAGCCCAGTAATCTCTGTAGCATGTGCCATAACTGTGTACTGCTGTTGTGTGATATAGAACTATAGTAGGGGTTCAATTCCCACACATGGCAGTTGTGGAGGTTTTGTGTGTGTTTCTATGTCTGTGTAAGGAGCAATGCATTTTAGGCTAGTCACATTCAATACAATTTCCTGCTGATGTCATTCACTATGAAATACACCTTTGGGAAAGGGGCACTCCAGCAATCCCTGTGGTGTGTCCTATAACAAGCATCATGCTGTAGTGTGATATAGAACTCTGTAGAGGTTCTATTCCCACACATGGCAGTTCTGGATGTTTTGTGTGTGTGTTTATGTCTGTGTAGGGAGCAATGCATTGTATGCTAGTCACACTCAGTACAATTCAAATGCCGTACTTTGGCAATCCTGCTGATATCAATCACTGTAAAATACACCTTTGGGGAAAGGGAACTCCAACAATCCCCATGGTGCATTCTATAGCAGCACCATGCTGTAGTGTGATATAGAACTCTGGTAGGGATTCTATTCTCACACATGGCAGTTGTGGATGTTTTGTGTGTGTTTCTATGTCTGTGTAGGGAGCAATGCATTTTTGGCTAGTCACACTCAGTACATTTCAAATGCCCTACTTTGGCAATCCTGCTGATGTCATTCACTGTGAAATACACCTTTGAGGAAGGAGTACTCCAGTAATCTCCATGGTGCATCCTATAGAGGTGTAGTGCTGTAGTGTAATATACTAGTTATGTAGGAGTTCTAATCCCAGACATGACAGGTGTCTGTGCTTGTCATTCGTATCATGTGTGGTGGCTGTTGTGAGTGTGTAACACCTGGACTCAATGTGGAGCAGGTTTTGCAAACTTCTTATAAGGTGAGCCAAGTATATATTACAATATCCACCATACAGGGATGACAGATGTGAAACAGCTGAAAGGCTGGGGTGCAAATCCATACCCCTAAGTGAGACATCAATGCCAGCTGAACAATGTTAGCAACTCTTGTATTATCCAGGGAACACTCTCAACCCATGTCTCATACACACACACACACTTACCTAGGCAATAGCCGCTATGTTGGTAGTACCCTCCATATTGCCCACTGATAGTAACCATGGTGTGATTGCAGTGGGCTACAGAGGGCATGGCACCCTGTTCATCAGTCCAATAGGCATGTACATGCTGACAGTGCACCCCCCCATGTTCCCCACTGGACACCTGCAACAATTGTGGTGCCATCAAATATGACCCACAAATGACATAACATGCCTGAAACACAAGGCCTGTATGGACAGATGCCACTGACACCAGGGAATACCGGTAGGATGCTATCAATGTAGGTGCAGGGCCAACCTGTTGTCTATTAACAGTTCCCACCACATGAGGCCAGGACTGATAACGATCTGTGTACACAACATGGGCCAGACACCCCAGGTACAGTTCCACATGTCACTGTACATGCATGTGGGAGGTGTGCACATCCCAGACACTGCCCATATCATGGACTAAGGAACACATACATGGCAAGTAATGCACAGCATTGGCCAAATGCAATAGTCACCCAGGTGACTGGATGGTGAATACAATACCACCCTGTGTGGACAACTCCAGACACTACACCCCGAGCCACAGTGCAGACCATTTTCATGTGGCCTGATGCCAAGGTATACCCTTCACCTAGCCTTGTACAACCATCTGGCACCATCAACCACAACACACCCATGAAGCAGTGCACACATGCATGTTAGTACTGGCACCCATGTCTGTGTGTGGTGTATGATGCGTATGATCATATTAACACTCACTACAACCCCCATTGGCATGCTGAAGCATGCTGTTTGATGTCAGACACCCCCACATACCCTTTGCACATATAAACTCCATATAACCCCTATGGTGCATGTGATACCTGCACAATACTGTGTTGTTGCAATCCCACTAGGAATGAGTTGTATTTCTGGCCCTGCCAAGTGTGGCAATGTGTGTGCGTCCCTGTGAGAGTGTGGCTGTGTTGATGTCGACATCTGTTCATGTGGGCAGGCACATGTACTATACCTACCACATAGCTACCATATCCCTGTTGCAGATGTCACTCACCATCACATATACATTCTGAGGGCTCCCCAACATGTGACCTATGTGGCGCATCCAATAACTGCATGGACATGTGATAGCACTACATAGTCGTCAGGGGTTTGATACCCTGTACTGGTAGGTGTGTGACACAAACATGCTTAAATTTTACTCTCCGAACCCTCCCTGGCTTTTCTGTGCCTCTGTCTGCCTCTCTCACTCCTTGTCTGGTGGATGTGTAGACCTACACCTGCTTTGCTTAGGCAGCAGCATGTGTATTTTAAGTGATGCTCAGGATCAGCTGATGGCCTCTGCATGAATTGCATGAGGAACAGCTGTGGTAGCATTCCCATAGCCAATTGCATGGAAACACACACCAATATCTAGGAACATCATGTTGGTGTTGTGCCTTTCATTCACTGTGAGCAGGAACTCAATCTGTTGTTTGGCAAACAGCATCTCAGATGGATTGGGGTTTACCTCTAACAACATACACTGTGGAAAAAGGCCAACACACAGGAGGATGTGTCTGACCTGACTACAGACTGTAAGTGCTGCTATACTGCATTTGGAGTAATGTTGGTTTAACAGGGTGTGTGTGGATATGGCTGTCCTACATGTTTTCATACCTGCATTGTCAGTGCTATGTTTATGAGGGAACACCCACCTGTAGGACCATCTGCAGACTGGCCAGAGTGTGGTGCCTTTTGTTTCAGATGTTACCCACTGAGCACCTACCTGTGAACTGTAGAAGGTAGTGTGAAGATTGCAGTCTGTAGATGGTGACAGCCATGAGAGGTTACTGACTTCATATCCCTCATAGGACATATGGTGCAACAAACCCTCTTACAACAGTAAATGTATGAGGCTATCACAGCAACATGTCAATACTGGCCCTGTATATGTGCCTCCAGCCACAACCCTGTCAACCTTTGTACATATGTCATGCAGTAAGGGGTGCATATGTACTGTACACCATAATTAGTGACATCATATCTGATAACAAGCCAGTGAGATATCAGACTGCTACACATGTAATGTATAGTAGGGTTTATAGTTGATGACATAACCTGGACATTCTGTGGTTGTGTGTACAGTACTGAGGTCTGTGTACTTATGGTGATTCTGCTGGATGGGGTGTCCAGATCCAAAAATCTGCCACAAGACGTAGTAGTAACATGACTTTATTAAAAAACTTTTTTTAAAAAATAAGCAGTTATCTTTTAAAAAGTTTTTTAATAAAATCATGTTACTACTACGTCTTGTGGCAGATTTTTGGATCCGGACACCCCATCCAGCAGAATTTGTGTATTCATTCATTCTTGTTTTTTATCTGCCGAATTGACTTGTTCTTTATTACTTATGGTGATTGTCGGCAATGTGTGTATTGTTAATATGTACCTTGGCCTGTGTACAGACTGTGGTAGATGTCGTTCTTAGTCCTGTTCTATCTGATGTTACATGATGCTTCACTGTATGTCACCCTATCGGCTTGCATGTTTGTAGGGCCATACACGCACATGTCCCATACCACAGACAGGCAGCGGACCACATTGTGTAGCGGCCCAATATATGTAGGGTTAGTGTGTGGGTGGCACATATGAGGATGGTGTTGAACAGATAGTCCATATACTGTAATAATATGCTAACATGCCATATGTAGCTGTGGCTGTGTTCACATTGGTTGTGGTGATGCACTTTCACACAGGTGCATGTTACTCTGTGCTGTGACATGCCTGCTATATATGCAGGTACATGTGCATTCCCCCATAGGAAATCTAGGTCAGTGTTGAGCCGGTCAGCCTGTAGCCTGCACAGTGCTTTGTTACATGCCTAGCAGCTTAGTGTACTTACCCAGTGAGGTGTAATGTCCAGTTACTTTCCAGATATACTGCTGCCAGGCCACCATAACAGTCATGTATGTCAGACAGAGCAGTGGGATGCTGTACAGATGTATGTCAATATCTAGGGGGTGGTATGTGGCCATGGCACCTCCTTACCAGTGGTTATTATATGGCAGGAGAGACATGGATATGGGAATGCATAACCTATGGGGGCACATGTATACCAGTCGTTCCATGTTATACCCATCTACATGGCTGTTAACATCCACATTGTCAGGATTGGTTCACATGTCTTGCACTAAGGGGTTATGTGTATACCTCTGGACTGTCCAGAGTGTGTCAGAATGTCCCCATATAATGGCCATTATCTCTGCAGTAGTCCACAGGAGCATTACGTGCTAGCAGTGGTACTGTACTATGATGCCCTTAGGATGTCTGTCAGTAGCCAATGGCACAGATGTTAAAAGCAGATGTGACCTCCCACACACACCATGTCTGTGAAGACAATCTTTATTACAGTAGCTGGTATACATACCTGACATCCCATTGCACTACGAAGTTGGGACTACAGGGGCTGAGGTAGGGCTAACTTCTATGTTCAGGACATATGGTGATGATATATTCATATATATTTATCCAGATATCTATATAGACATACATATACACATATCAATATACATAGATGGATATGTATATGTACATAGATATACAAGTAAACACCCAGATATATTCATATACAGAGCAATATAGGTTTACACATATACAGATAGAGATACATATGCACATATACGTATGGATATCAACACATATATTGACAGTAGTAGGTATATCAGAATAGATATGTATGCACATATAATTACTAATATCTACATATATACCAACATAACTAGGCATATCTGTACACATAGGATGTGTATACATATATAGCTATATATACACATATCTATATATACACATACATATATCTATATATACATGCATCTATATATACATATATGTATATGGGAGTGCTACAGAATGCTGAAAGCCCAAAGTCCTGAAGACCATCAGGGGTGAGCTGCCTTGAGGTATATGGATGTACATTACCATACAATCCACCTTGGTTAAATGCAGGCCTAGTGCCACCTGCCATACAGACTGTTCTGTTTGTCAGTGTGGTTGTGATGGTGTCAGTTGTGCCTTGTTATGTAACAGTTACATCCCATTGTATCAGCTGAGGTCTTTACCCCCTAGGGATTGTCTACAAAGTGTAGATAGAGGCTGCTGAACTATAGACCTACATTACTTACTGTTGATTGTTTGGTATCCTATGGCCCAGTCTGTCTTTACTATTGTACTACTTGATGGCCTTGGCCTGGAAAACAACATTTGTTAACTTTTTCAGACTACTGTATTAGTATAACTGTTTCACAGTTGCATTACTCAGTTTATATGGATGTCCGTGTCTAAACAGCTATACGACATGGCATATACAACTGTATAAGTACACAAATAAAGCTTTCCCATTTATGCACACCTGTGTGTGGTGTTATATACTTTGATATCTCTGTGGGTATATGTTGCAGGCAATGAATGTCATTTGTATGGGTGGCTCATACAATCTCCAGTTGGTAAGGTATTAACTGTAGGAATAGTGGCTATTCCATATTGTGTGCACGTACTACATATGTAACATACTATACATATCTAAGTGTATATGTGTAGTTACACATATATATATATATATATGTGTGTGTGTGTGTGTATATCTGTATCTGCATATATGTGTCTGTGTATATGTATCCTAGGGATGCCCATTTCATGTCTGGTCCTGCTTATGGGATCTACAACACTTGGTAGTGTATTTCAGGGGGGACATGTTTGGCTGCAATACCTATTCATACAAGACGTATATTGTTTGGGCCTTTCAACCCTATTAACAGTGCATGTGGACATACATGTTTTTGTTATTTCCCCATTGTTACCTGCAGATGTATGTCCATGTATATATATATATATATATATATATATATATACATATCTGCTGACATATATATAACCTGCTGTATATATTTAGACATATAGATGTAGACATATATATCTATAGATGTAGGCATTTGCATGTATATATGTTTGTATATATTTATATATGTGTGTGTGTGTGTGTGTGTGTGTGTGTGTGTCTGTGTGTGTATATATATATATATATATATATATATATATATATATATATATATATATATATATATATATATATACATATATAGATATGTTGTACCTGTTTAGATATTAATATATTTACACACACACATACATCAACATGTTGGAATATATTTTCTGTACTGTTGAATAACTGGGCTGGATGATATGTTTGTGAATACACCAGAGTGATGTATATCTGACATGGCTTAGTGGTAAATCACTTTGTGTATGGTGTGCAGGGTCCTGGGTTCAAGACTTGCAGATGCTGTTTATCTTGTTGCTGGGCAGAACAAGGGCCATTGGATACAGAGTGACGAAGGCACTTTTGAGCAGTTGTAAGCAGGTTTGCGCGGAGGTAAGCACTGTTAACTTCCAGTTACAGTTTCTTATACTCAGTTAGCTTTTGAATTGCTTAACCTGTGTAGGCATTGCTTACCCCCGTTCAACTAAGCTTAAACCTGCTTACTGCTGCTTAAAAGTGCTTATTCCCGCTCACCTCTGTGCTAATTTCTTTAAAAGAAAAGAAAAAGGGATTGATAGGAAAGTGGTGAAAAAGGGCACAAAGAGGGAAAGACAGTAGGGAAAATAGCCAGGGATGTGCAGGAAGGGTGTAGGGAATGTCCATAGCTGCCCATTTATTCTGCAGCAACAACTGTGCATATACACTGAATTTGGAGGTAGATTTGGACACTCAAACCCATGGGAGGGGGGTAAGGACAACAATAATAAGTTGTGATGCCAATTAGACCGGATTACATGTGTCCAGTTGACCTGTGTGTGAAATGGAGAGCTATGTATGTGGCGAGATTTTTTTGTGGGAACAGATTGCCCTTTTTTTCAGGTGAGAGTGAGATGTTGGGGAGGGATAGTAGGTATATTTGGGGAGGTAGGTTGGGTAGGTTAACAGACAAGACAAACAAGATGCATACAGGGATGATATGTGACACATGTGGGGGGTAAACACCTTGATGGGGAGGGGTGTTGGGAAATCGGAAGCCCATGAGGTCCCCTAGTGGAAACAGTGGGACTGAGGTCCCCACCCATGGACAGTCACCACTGCACCTTCACAGCCCCGAAGATGGCTGTGCTGGGGGCTGAGTTGCAGAGCCAGGCTGACCCTCTAGTCATGACATGCAGCCATCGAGCTGGCGTAGCAGATCACCAAACTGCTGGTTGATCTCTCTACGTACCACGATCCCATCCTGGCGATGGGTGATAGGTGCCTGTCCGCACCCACTCCTGGGGGGGTGAGCCCCATCACCAGAGGCGGTTCCACCCTAAGGTGGTGCAGGAACAATGGACAGGGAGGTCCCAGGTTGGGCCCCGGACATGCTGGTGCCCGGTGCCACAGGCAGCTGAGGTGGGACAGGTGGGTTCCCTGGGACCAGCCTTCCCAAGCATACTATAGTGTTTAGATTTCATCATATGTGGGTTAGTAATAGTCAACACATTCCAGGGTTAGGTATAACAGCATGCATAGATATTCCCATTAACCCAGACACCAGATATGGAACAGTTGCATACCAAACAGAACACAGGCATATATGGGACCACACTGGTAATACGAACAGCATGCAGGTACATTGATGACACCATGCCACCAATGTTGGAATAATTCAGTATATAGCACATGCATGCACACCATTAAAATATTTATCAAACAATTGGACAGTATCAGAATACAGGTGTCATTACATACCAGTTGGGGTGGGTATGTTGATTATTGTTGGAGATATGGTGGTGGGAGGGAGAAAGATGTTAATTAACAACTAGTATATTCTTGTAGTCCACATTATTTTCCTAGTCAGTGCTGTTATCTGTACCTTACAAGTCTTACTACACTACCCTATGGCCTTAGTTTGGACAGTGATATGGCTGTCGTCATCATTATACATTAACTGGTTTTGCCTGCAGTATACTACTCTTACCTGGTATACCTGTGGAGGGAATGTTTGTTAACACTAATTGTTTCTACACACTCCCAGATTCCGGGTTGATGTTGTACACATAGCTATCCAACCCTTTCTGCACAGACTCTGGCCATGTGTTGACCACATGCTGGTGTGCCGGGACATATCTAGTATATTGCCCTCTTCAACCTTTAGTGAATTGACACACATATACATGCTTTCCTACACAGTTATATTATGTAGCACAATGTGGGTGACAGTGATCCATGATACTTTATTATTCAGAGAAACTGCAACACGCACAATTCTCTCCAATACCAGAGTGAACAGTACCAGTACAGGTTATAATGGTCTGTATTTCTCAGCACAGTGTTCGTCTCTGACGTACCTTTGGGAGCAATGTTTGTTAGCACTACCTGACTGTCGCCACACAAACTTCCAGATCACACATTTGCATTATGCACATACATCTCACTCTATTACTATACACACTCTGGTCACAGCTTGGCAACATGGGAGTGTAGATATAACATACTTGAAATATTACTCTCCTAACAGTTTCAGGGGTTGCTACATTGACAGGTTTGTTCTCATAGGTGTTTGACAATCACTTGTATTCCCTGTTTGCTGGCTAAACATCTGGGATCATCCCACAGACTTACCAGGGGGACAGGGGGACAGGCAGCAGATATGGGCCCATATACTGGACATTCTGGCCTCATCTGTACAGTTGTGGGGTATGATTCAGTATAAAGCCTACATCCTCTCCCAGGATTCAGACCATGGCTGTGTCTGCTACAACTTAAACACTGTCCATCTCAGTTGTGTCTGCTATGTAGATATTGCTGTATATCTCCTATCTGCTTTCTGTCTTATAAATACCCTGTGCTATTGCATTCTGACCTTGTATTACAACACTCTTATACAGATTTCCTCGACTGTTATATGTTGTAGGACAGTGTGGGTGACAGTTCATAGGTTCATTGGTAGGTACTAGGCTATCTGCCCGAGGTAATTTATTATCCTAGCCAGAGTGTGTCAGCTTTCACCGCCCCATTGATTAATTAACTAATCCTCTGTCAGGCAGAGCCAATAAAGTGATCCCATGGGTGTATTTTCTGTTACCCATCCACTTGTCAAGGTTTCTCTTGAAGAGCGTTAGTAAGGGGCACTGCCTGATGTAATTTGGAATTTTGTTCCAAAGCATGGGGAGTCTCTGTGACAAGAATCTATCCCTCCAGCATGTTCTATTTATTGTTGTGGTGAGGTTTAACTCACTAGAGCACGTGGCCCACAGTGACTTGGATTTCTTTAGGTGGAGCATGTCCATCAATTCTGAGTTGGACACGGCTTTGTAAGTCAGGCTTACCTCCTTGGGATCACCTCTGAGTAAGCGATACGCCACTGAGTACAGCCAGAGTTTTTTCAGTCGGGCTGCATAGGACATATGTTTGAGACCAGTAATCCTCTTGGTGAGGTACTTTTGTGGTCTTTCCAGCTGTTAGAAGTGTCTTGTGAGGTACATTCCAAATGGGGCATTGTATTCTGACAGGTCTAATGAGTGACGAGTAGAGGGGCACTATAACCTCTTTATTTCTAGATGCAAATAATAATAATAATAATAATCTAGTAATTAGATGGGCCACATAGAAGGATTTCCTAACTACTTTGGCAATGTGATTGTCAAAGGAGAGATTACTATCTACCTGGGTCCCCAAATCTCTTATTACCTCTTCTGTATTAAGGGGGCTGTCACCTATGTGGTAATTCGTGGGTGTTTTTTTTTCCCAAATGGGATGACTATGCATTTTTTGGCATTTAGCTTGAGGCCATGACTTTGACACCAGGTATCCGTCTCAGTAAGGCCCTTTTGGAGGATGTCCATGTCAGCCATAAAGTCCGTTATGGTTCCCAGTTTGCAGTCATCGGCGAACTTGGTTAGCCATAGTCCTCCTGTGTTTGCCTGTATTTCTGAGAAGTATATGCCGAACAGTAGGGGTCCCAGGACCGAGCCTTGCAGGACACCAGTTGTGACTGGTTTAGAGTCAGACCTGGAGCCTGCTATTCTTACCGTGTGAGTTCTGTCTGTAAGCTAGTTGGCAACCCATCTCGTGATGTAGGGGTTTATGTTCAGGCTGGTGAGGTTTTCTGTAATACCCGAGTGGGGAATGGTGTCGAAAGCCTTGTCGAGGTCAAGATAGGCTGTGCGAACCACCTTTCCCTCGTCTATGGCCTTCGTGACTGTCTCAAAGAAGTCAACCAGGTTTAGTAGGCATGATCTTCCCTTAACAAAGCCAAACTGGGTCGGGTCAAGTGTTTGGAGGTTCCCAATGTCTTTGTTAATGAGTTCCATGATGATGTGCTCCATAGCCTTGCAGACCAGGCTAGTCAGGCTTATGGGGCAGTAGTTACCAGGGTCAGTTGTGGCCCCTCCTTTATGGAGAGAATAACCATTGCTGTGCACTATTCTATGGGCATGTAGCCTGTGGGGAGGCTGAGGTTGAACAGCGTGTTTAGGTGGGAGGGTTAGTTCATTCTGTAGTTCGTGCAAGATGTAGCCTGGGACACCATATGGTCCCACTGATGCTGTGTTTTTGGCTTTTGAAAGGGCTGTTTTCACCTGTGCGTCTGTAATTTTTTGGACACTACACTTTTCCGATATTGTTGTGGGCTCTTTTGGAGGTGAGGGGGGTGAAGTTTGCACTGAATCTATCTGCCAGGATGTTGGAAATATCAGTAGGTTCAGTATATTTTGTGCTATTTTGCACTAGTTCAGTGCATATCTGCGCATTGCAACTTAGATTCGTAACATAGCTAAAGAAGGATTTGTGGTGATTTTTTGAATCCTTGGCTATTTTTCTTTCAAAGTTAGCCTTGGATGATTTCATGAGGGACCTCAGTTTCTTACTGATACTGATCAGGGATGTCTTTCCTTCTTGGGATTTGTTTTTTTTCTGAACTAGTTTCCTCCTTCTATTGTATAGCCTGTTTATTGCAGGGGTCCACCAAACTGGTTTCTTTCTCTTAGAGGAGTGAGTCTTGGTTTTGCTAGGGATGGCATGATCCATGCATCCTTTTAGGTGCTCATAGAGTGCATTTGTAAAGATTTCTGCATCTTGGGCAGCATTATCCTTTATCTTGGGGCCTGTGAAACTTACCACCTCTGTCTTAAGTACGGTGAAATTTGCTTTAGAAGAGTTTTTTTTACTGTGGTTTCCTTAGTTGTGGGTGGTGTTGGGGTGTGGACATCCAGAGTGATTAGTTTATGGTCTGATCTAACCAGTGACGGGTCGACCTCCGGTGTGGAACACCTGTCACCCATGATGGTGATGACTGGGTCCAATATGTTTTCACCTCTGGTAGGAGAGTTTGCCAGCTGATCCTGGGCATTTGAGTTGATGAATTCCAGGAAGCGCTAGGCCTGGGAATTTGTACTCGAGTAGTTTTCCCAGTGAATGGTAGGGTAATTGAAATTGCCCAATATCAGGATGTTTGGTAGGACCTTCATGTTTTCCAGTGTCTCCAGAAAGGTGGAGTGGTGGTCCTGGGTCATGGAGGGTGATCTGTAGCAGGCCACAGTTTGCATCGCAGATTTGCCCGATGTTAGTTGCACATAGATGATCTCAGAGGTATCATGCTGCGCCACTAACCTGGAGGTGTAAGTATCCTTGATGAATATGGATACACCTCCTCCTTTTGTGTTTCGGTCCATGTTCTGTGGTCAAAATGTATGGTATGAATTGTAGCCCAGTAGTGCTGGGGTGCTCTCTGGAGCCTTGAACCAGGTTTCAGTTACTGCACAGATGTCAACGTTCTCCATACTGAGGAATGCTTCGAGCCCGTGCATTTTAAACTCTTGGCGTTGAGTAGCATAACCCTCAGTTTTTTGTTAATTGTGCTGTTTATGGAGGTAAACAGTGATGTGATTACACATGTGATGTGTAATACTTCATTATTCAAAGCAACTGCATCAATCGCACTGCCATACAATACCAATGTAAACAGCACCAGTACAGGGTATCATTCTTGTATTTCTGGGCACAGTATTGGTATCTAACAGACCTGTGGGGCAAATGTTTATTAGCACTACCTGAATGTTCCCACACACAGTACCAGATTCAACATTACTATTATGCACATACATCTCACTCTGTTACTGCACACACTCTGACCACAGCTTGACAAGTTGAGGTGTAAATGGGACATCCGTGACTTCTTAGTCTCATAAGGTATTGGGGAGTTGCTAGTGTGCCAGCTTTGTTCTCATAGATGTGTGTCAATCAGCTGTATTTCCTGTTTGCTGCCTATATGCCTGGGCTCATCCCACTGATTTCCCAGGGGGACAGGTTGATAGGCAACAGATATGGGGCACTTTACTGGACATTCTGGACATATCTGTACAGTTGTGGGGTATGATTCTGTATGCAGAGTACTGTCACTGGCAGAATTCGAACCATGGCTGTGTGTGCTAAAAAAAACAACAGTTCACATCTCAGTTGCATGGGCTATTCGGGTTTGGCTGTTTGCATTTTCCCTGTTTTCTGTCTATGTGTCTCTCAGTTGTACTAAATGGCCACTGGGGATTACACCTGTCATATACAGGCATTCCTACACATTCAATTTATGGTGCACAGTGTGGGTAACAGTGTTTAATACAACAGTACTATTACATGATTGCTAGTCTACTTTCCATATGGTATTAGAGTATACACATGCAGTCCAGCAGTTAGACCTTTATTGTCAGGCTATTACACTTTTATTGACATACAAACGATATGAGACTCTTCCTGCCATATTCTCTAATGTATGCAGTACTTGCCTTGAACAAAACAGGTTTTATGTAGGCAATTAATTTACTACTACTTTTAGTTTTATTTCCTATGACAGTAAATGCACAAGTATTACTGACCTGCCTCGTGTCACAAACTTGCCAGGCGACTGACGTGAGCCTCCTGTTCTTGGCCTGCTCCATTGCAGCTGTGGGAGACATAAGAGGAATATTTAGCCATACCTATCCATGATATACCTGAGCTGGCAATTATTACAGACATAGTGGGGTGATACTTACACACAACTGGAACATCCCCTGCCACCCTAGCCTCTTGGATCCACTCCTCCAAGAGGTCCCCCTTACGCCGCTTCAGGTCAGCATAGTGGTGCCTGACCTGCTCACCAGTTTGGGGCATGCCAATGGCACTGGTGAGGTCACGGGAAAAATGGTCTCAGGCCTCTGCCTTATATTGGGAGCCCTGGTACTGGCCCTGCAGCAGTCTCTGATCATGGTCTTTGACAAGGAGTCCTGCCATGACTTTGGACTCCTGGATGCACCTGCTCTGTGCCTGAAAGCACACACCTTCTCCCCTTACTGCCATTGTGTCTGCAAGGGGAAGCTACAACCAGTTATGAGATGTATTCCCACTTCTTGGGTTTAAGTAGGGTTGATTTCTTGCATTTTTCCGTGATTGGTCGGTTTTGAAAAGGCTAGGCTATGGGCAAACCTGCTTAACTAGGGTTGGCATTTTTTAAAGGGGTATAACACTGGGCACATTGAGGTAGCTGGTCTACACATAGCTTACACCTCCTAAGCTGGCCTGTGCAATGCTTAGCGTTACTTACATTAGACCTTGCATTATAATTCCTTTTTGGCATTGAGTTATTATTCATTACACCTTATACGTATGCCTGGTATCCATGATTCATGTGTATGTACACTGTATGGGGTCATTGTGTTTTATTGGGGACTTCAACACTGTATTACAATTACACCTGACTTCTGGCCTTAGTGCTGTACTCCGGTTCACATGTTTATGTTATGTAGTGGGTTAAGGCATATATGTCTGTATACTGATTCCTTTCACAGGTTCATTTTGGTTTTAATATGGTGAAGACTTGTTTGGGGATACCTCATTCTTCTGTACTTCTGTGATGGCTTGATGGTTAACTACTTTGACTATGGTGTATAGGGTCCTGGGTTCGAGATCTGCATGGCTGTTTATTTTGTTGATGGGCAGAAGAAGGGCTATTGGATACAGTGCGATTAAGGCACTTTTGAGCATTTGTAAGCGGGTTTTCTCGGGTTTGTGTGACAGTAAGCACTACTAACCTGCAGTTACATCTGCTTACAGAGAGTTAGCTTAACCAGTGTAGGCATTGCTTACCGCCGCACAAACGGGCTTAAGCTCGCTCACTAGTGCTTAAATATACTTACTACTGCTTATTGGTGCTTAAAACTGCTTACTAGTGCTTTATTTATTATGACACTGACACCTCACATGTGCATTTACTGCAGTACTCCAATTCATAAAAATATGTTATTTAGTGGGTTATGCAACATAAATATTAGTCATAACATGCTTTGCCATTGAAAATGAAATGTGCTGCAGTGGGACTCAAACCGTGAATGTCTGTTCGTATGCTGCATGCTTTGCCCACTACACTATTGCTGCTTCATTTGCATATATCTTCCTTGTTATCCTCTTCAGCCATTTAAGCTGCATTAACCGTAACTAAGCGATGGGCACACCCGCACAACTATGGTTAGCTTTAATTGGATTTTAAAATAAAAAAAATAAAGGGTTTGTTCATTTTACTTATGTATACTTTTGCTGTTGTACACAAGGGGGATTGTTGGTGGGAATATGTGGACACCTATGAGCGGTCTCATTAATTTCTTACCCCTTTCTGCTGTTCTTCATTGCTGGGGCATGTATATTCTGAGAGCTCTGCTCTTAGACACACCCCTTGCACTCTTACACGCTCCATCTAAGACTAGGAGCTCAGGCAGCACACCTCATTACTATGCATGGCGCGCTGCCATCCTGCTCCTAAATGGCTGCCTCTGTGCAGGACTAAGGTAGTCCTGCACAGAGGAATAGTAAATCCAGGTGATTAATTTAGACAGTTGTAAAAATAATATGGCTTGAAAAAGTTACAATGTTTCTGAGTGATGGCAGATGGCAGGTGTGTACCCAAGAAGACTGAATGTTGTAATTAAATCAAAAGGTGCTTCAACAAAGTATTAGTTTAAGGGTGTGCACACTTATGCAACCAGCTTATTGTACATTTTTTATTTTTTATATTTTCCCCTAATAGATTTGTTTGCTTTTCAAATTAATTGTACAGGTTATAGTCACATTAAAGGTGGGAAAAGTTTTGAAATTATTTATTGTGGTCTCATTTTTTTATATCACAAAAACCTGCATTTCAACAGGGGTATGTACACTTTTTTTTTTATATCCACTGTAAATATTGCTTGCTCTTGCAAATTTAGAAAGTTGCTAGGATAATAAGTTTCCATTAGCATTAATTTTTGGAAGGATGTGGTCTGAAATTCAAATATGTGTCATTACTTACTGATTTAAGTCCTCAATGATTTGTCACAAAATAGCAGATTTTATGAGGAACACTCCAAAGTATCAGGGAAAAATCTGGATATTCTACAAATATTTGGACAGTTGATAGGTATGGGTCAATCACTAGTCACATCTGGGTATTATGGAAATTTCTGGAACCCATTTAAGGAAGCAGATACTGTAGTGTCTAAACTACTGGAAGGAAGAATTCACAGAAGTGGTAGTGTAATATGTGAGTATGAGTACGTCAGGGAAGTGCAGAGGTTAAAAGACATGGCTCTGTACGTAACAATGAATGTAAATACAGAAAAATAAAAAAAAGCTAAAGTTAACACTTAAATAGTTTTAATAAACCAAAGTATCAAATTATATTTGTGCTTATGCAGGGAAGCTGAATTCAGACCACATGCACTCATACTGTGGGGAGATATGCCCCTCCCTCCCAAACAAATCTAAAGTGAAAATATCTGTCAGATATTTAGTTTTCCAGTAAAAATATACATTCACTCTACTCCTAGATAGAGGTACATCCATTAATACATTTAGTTTAGGGATGTTAAATGCAGTCCCCACACCATGGGATATAGTTCTTGCTAAAAAACAGTTTTAATTATGTTCAAGTTAGTTTTCAAATGCTTGCATATCCTTGTTCTGTGTAGTGATGCACACTATCCCCGGAATTCATGAAGCTTGTGCCAGGTGCAGGTGTAGCATAGGGGTTCTAATACCAAATATGGCCACCGAGCGATTCAGGTACAAGCTGTTTTCATTTGCACTACCTGCGTACGCTATGCCCGCACAACTCCTGAGCCTTGTATGCTAATTACCCCATGTGCAGCAGTATAGCATGCAAATGAAGGTATGTAGCGATTCAAGAAGTAGTGCAAGCATAGCGTAAGCATGCAGAAATGTAAACCATAGAAAACGGTTTACATTTTTGCAAACATAAAATCGGAGCCATGAAAGCCGACCAAACACATATATTATAATGTTAATATATGCCAACGGCTAAATATATAGCCATTGGCATGAAAAATGTACAAAATATAAAATTAACATTTAATATATATAGTCTTACTATCGGGACGTGGAAGCGCAGGGCAGCGGTGCACAAAAGGGATCGCAAGGAATATATAAAAATATAGAATAAAACCGCAATTAAACACATATCA
This sequence comes from Protopterus annectens, assembly GCF_019279795.1. NCBI lineage: Eukaryota > Metazoa > Chordata > Ceratodontiformes > Protopteridae > Protopterus > Protopterus annectens. The sequence goes on along the minus strand of NC_056746.1, from coordinate 851,754,953 downwards.
CAATTTCCCCATAATAGTCAATGGCAGGCATGCTACACCATACTCATGGCACAAGGGTTGCTAAGGGGCAGTGACAGTGTTGTGCGCAGTAACTAGGAATTAGTAGGCAATGCCATGCAAATGAGATGAGTAATAGTGAATCGCAGATTCCCCGCTGGTGTAAGGATGCACCTCACAGCGTAGCATTATAACACCGAGGTAAGGCCTAGAGATAAAGATGATATCAAGAGAGGGGTATGTCGCCATTGCTGTAAACACATTGGAGCATTGCTAAACCGGTCTGCCCTTAGCTAGGCAAAGCTGCAGGATAGAGGTGTGTCAAATTGCCCATAGCTATGCTTAGCTGAGAGTACACAAGGTAACCGAGTATGCATGTGAATGGAGATGAAAACGCACGTAAACCCGGTAAACGGGTATGTGCATTGTGCACTGCAGCTGAAACAGGAAGGATATAGGAAAGAAATAAGGAAATGCTGCAGCAGTGAAATTGGAGTACAAATGACTAATTAACACCTAGGAGCCTACAGTGGGCCATTGACAACAGCTAACAAGACTACAAGCAGCTACCTGCAGAACAGGGAAGGGGAGGGTCTGTACTGCAAAGAAAACAGCAAAGTGTCAAAGCAGAACAAAGGCGATATGCAGTATATCAACTACAAGGCACATTTTGCCATGACTGGGTAGGGAAAGTACAAAACAAGAAAGACGGCAGGTGGATGCATGCCTGATAATGGGAGGGGATCCAGGTCTAAAAGTGAATTAAAGGGCAACAGATTAATCAAGGCAGGCAAGTAGATCTCCACAGTAAAGGCCCCACACTTGCAGTACTTATTGCAAAACCCATAATTAATACATGCAGCAGTTGGAATAGTTCATACACACCCACTTACATCAGCAGCATCCATAGCACAATACTATAAAGTGTGAAAGCACCTCACACACATTTGTTTATTCCCATACACTCTGCACCAGTGGTGTATACAGATGGGGAACTTTTATTATGTACATGTTAGGGGCTGCCATAGCTTTGATCCACCAGCATGTGTTGGAGACTGAAGGTGGTGTGGAGGATGATACACATGACCACCGCAGGCACCAGAAGAGAAAGAAAGTGTTCAGACCCAGGGTAACCTACCAGGGGCTACATGATCTGGAGATAGTAGAGTGTTACATGGTGGACAGGGACACCCTACAGCAACTTGTGGAGCTGTGCTGGCCACACCTCAGAGCCAGAACAAACTGAGGGCAACCCATCCCAGTGGATATGAAGGTATAGGTAAGCGTGAGAATAATAGCTACAGGTACCTTTCAAAGACCAACTGGGGATATCATGTGTATCTCACAGGCATCAGCATCCAGGATACTACACTAGTCCTGGATGCCATGTCACCACATGCCAATGAGTAAATATACTTCCCCTGAATGCAGGAGGAGTTGGCCAGCAATATGCGTCTCTCTTCCACCTTGTGGCAGAATACCCAGAGGTATTGGGTGCAATGGACTGCATGCACATACACATCAAGTCACCACCCAGTGAGCAGGGTAGATGCTACATAAACCTCAAGGGATACCCCCCATCAAATGCCAGGTCGTGTGCAATGCCCAGGGCATTATCATGGATGTGTGTGCTGGCAGCCCTGGAAGCTATCATGACTCCCACATCTGGCATGTCTCACAGCTGTATCGGTTATTTGCCAGGGGGGGCATCCCAAATGGCCACCTGGTGGGGGATGCTGGCTATGCACTGGAACCATGGATGATGACTCCCATCAGAAATGCACACACACACCCATGCAGGAATGCCATAATGAAGCACACTCACAAACCAGAATCATCATTGAGTGTGTGTTTGGGATGCTGAAATCATGGTTCCATTGCTTGGACATATCTGGTGGAGCCTTGCAGTACTCTCCTGGCACATGTGCCCACATCTTCGTAGTGTGTACCATGCTACACAATATGGTCCTGCGGAAACAGCTGCAGCAGGGACAGAATGGTGAAGGCCCTCACAGCCCACCACCATTGCCAAAGGCCCGACAGGCACAGAGGTACTCAGACCACGAACACCCTGAACCAGCCCCAGTAGGCAGATGGAGGCGTGCCCAGTATGCCCATGAATTGGCAAAGAAGGAACGTATAGCACACACACTGACAGTGTTGGCACCTGGGGACTGACACCTTTCTCCACCTGCACACACATTAAAAATGGATGGCACACACACAAGACTACCTGTAAATCATCATGTATAGGCAGTCTACTGTGTGCATCCAACATAGGCAGCCCTCAACTATTGCACACACAACAGCCATTGGCACAAGGTAAGTCAACACCTGAACAGTAAATTAAACTATCAGCATATGCAGATACTGTATGTATAGATTCATAGGTAGGTACTTGGCCAACTGCCAGAGGCCATTCATAACGCCAGCCAAAATGTGTCAGCTTTTGCCACCCCATTGATTCATTAGCCATCCCTCTGTGGAACAGAGCCAATGGCAGGATCCCCGGGGTGTTCTACTGTTCCCCATCCACTCTTCAAGGTTTTTCTTGCAGAGTGTTAGTGCGGGGCTCTGTATAATGTAGTTCGAGATGTTGTTCCAAAGAATGAGGAGTGTCTGTGACAGGAAGCTGTCCCTCCAGCATCTTCCGGTTATTGTTGTGGAAGGTTAGCTCCCTACAGTGTGTGGCTCACTGTGACATGGATTCCCATAGGTGGAGCATATCCATCAAGCCTGAGTTTGACATAGCTGTGTTGGCCAGCGGAGATCATCTCTGGGTAAATGAGATGCCACTGAGTAAAGCAGAAGTTTATTCAGTCCGGCTTCATAGGTCATATGTTGGAGGCCAGTATTCCCATTGGTGAGTTACATTCATGGACCCCCCAGCTGTTGGACGTGTCCTCTGAGATACATCCCACATGGGTTATTATACCCTATGATGGGACTGACGAGTGATGAGTAAAGGGGCACTATAACCTCAGTATGTCTAGATGGAAATCCTTTAGTAGTCAGATGGCCTACATAGAAGGATGTCCTAACTACTGTGGAGATATGATTGTCACAGGGGAGATCACTATCTACCTTAGTCCCAGATACCCCATTACCTCATCTGTATTAAAGTGGCTACTGCTCATGTGTAAATACATGGGTGCCAATTCCACAATGGAATGACAATGCAGTTAGTGGCACTTGGCTGGAGGCCATGTCATTGGTACCCTGTGACGTTCTCTGTGAGGCCCCTTGAGGGATGTCCATGTCAGCTGGACTATCAGTCATGGCTCCCAGTTTGCAGTCATTGCCAAACATGGTCTGCCATAGTCCACCTGTGTTTGCCTGTACATCTGAGACGTATATGCCAAAGAGTAGGGCTCCCAGGACTGAGTCCTGTGGGACACCAGTTGTGACTGTTCAAGAGTTGGACCTGGAGATTGCTAGTCATACCATGTGGGTTCTGTGTGTAAGCCCATTGGCAACCCAACCTGTGATGTATGGGTGACTGTACAGGCTGGTGTGTTTATCAATAATACCTGAGTGGGGCATGGTGTCAAAAGCCTTGTTGAGGTCCAGGTAGTATGTGTGAACCACCTCCCCTGTCATCTAACGTCTTGGTGACTGTATGTAAGATGTCAAACAGGTTCAGTAGGCATGAATTGCACTCAACCAAGCTGACCTGGGTTGGGTCACGTGTTCGAAGGTTACCAATGTCATTGTTAATAAGTGCCATTAGGATGCGAACCATACCATTGCAGACCAGGCTAGTCAGGCTTATGGGGTGGTAATTACCATGATCAGCTGTGATTTCACCGTGATGGCATGGAATAACCGTTGCCACACTCCATTGTATGGGCATGTAGCCTGTGGAGAGGCTGAGGTAGGAATGCTTAATTAGGTGCAGGGCAGGTTGTCTTGTACAGTTTGCAAGATGCAGTCTGGGTCAACATCTGCCTCCATTGATGCTGTGTTCTGCTGTTAGAGAAGGCCATTTCCACCTGTGTGTCTCTGATGGTTGGGATACTGTACCTTTCGGGTAGTGTTGTGGGCTCTTTAGGGGGTGAAATATGCACTGAATGTATCTGCAAGGATGTTGGTGATATCAGTAGGGTCAGCATATTTTGTGCTATATTTCACCGGCACAGTGCAAATCTGTGTGTCACCACGTAGATCCTTGACATAGCCAAAGAAAGCTTTGTGGTTATCTATCGAATCCTTGCGTATTCTCCCGCTGATGTTAGCCTTGGATGATGTCATGAGGGACCTACGTATCATACTAATAGTGGTCACGGATGTCTGCCCTTCGTGGGATTTGCTGTGTGTCTGGAACACTGTCCTACATCTGTAGTATAGCCTGTTTATTGCAGAGGTCCATGAGACCGGTGTCCTTGTCTAGGGGGAGCGAGTCTTGGCTTACCAGCGATGGCATGATCCATACATCCGTGTAGGTGCTTATAGACTGTATTTGTAAATCTATATGTATCTTGAGCAGTGTTTCCCCTTAGTGTGTGGGCTGTGAAACCCCCCACCCCTGTCACTAGTAGTGTAAATTTAGCTGTAGGAAAGGTATACATTGTGGTATCTGTGGGTGGGGGAGATGCTAGGGTGTGGAAACAGTGAATAGTTTATGGTCAGATCTAACCAGTGAACAGTTAATCTCCACTGTGGTGCACCTTTTGCCCATGTTGGTGATGACCACATCTAGTAGTTTCCACTCCACGTTAGGGAGGTTACCACCTGATAAAGGGCATATGAGATGATACATTCCAGAAAGCGCTGGTCCTGAAAGTGAGTACCGGAGTACATTTTCCAGTTAATGGCCAATTGACCAATGCTAGGGTGTGCGTTAGGACTGTCGTATTCTCCACTGTCTCCAGGTAGGTGGAGTGGAGGTCCTGAGTCATTGAGGGTGATCCGTAGCAGGCCACATTCCACATTCCACATTGCAGTTGTGGCTGATGCTAGCTGCACATGGATGATCACAGAGGTATCATGCTACCCCACTAACCTGGAGGTGTAGGTATCCCTGATGAATATGGATACAACCCCTCCATGTCTGTCAGTCCATGTTCTTTGTCTGAAATGTGTGGTATGGGTTGTAGTCTGGTAGTGATGGTGTGCTCTCAGGAGCCTTAAGACAGATTTCAGTTAATGCACAGATGTTGATGTTGTCCATCCTGAGGAGTGCTGTGAGTGCATGCATGTTGTGATCACAACCCCTGGTGTTGAGTAGCATAAAACTCATTGAATCTGCTATTATGCTGTTTACGGAGCTGGTATTCACCTTTGAGACTCTCCTAAATAAGGCACCATGGGGGCACCAATAGCCATGGCTAGTATTCCAAAGCATAAGGCTGACACATAGGCCGGTATGGTATCATTGCATGCATGTTCCCCATCTGTGCTTGTTTTTCATCTCCCCTGTAGGTAACCTAGTGGTAAGCAATAGAAAGCCTTAAACTTATACAAGTCTTCTAGCTTCCAAGATAGGCTTTTGGAGTGACTAAGTATCAGTGTTCTGTATGTTCTTGCTGTACTCATCTGTTTCCTGACTACATGGTGAGTTCACACTGTATATTGTGATCTGAAGGTCTGTTTATTCACATATTATGGCTGTGATGGCCCGGACATTAGAGGTTCACAGATAGCCTACTATTTATCTGCCTAAGGGCAATGAGAAGCATAGCAACAGTGTGGTGGCCTTCCCCGCACCACTGATGAAGTAACTGAGCCTCTGTCAAGCATAGCCAATGAAGCAATTCCAGGCAGAGTTGCTGGAAGTTGTTGAAGACTGGGGTTGTGGAGGGTCATAGGGGCACTTAGTGATCTAAAGAGGGCATGTTAATGTGGCAATTCAACAACATTCAATTCCCCCGACAGCTCTTGCAGCTATCAAACTGGACAGGCTCCCACAACCCCTAGCTGTATGGTTCTAGGACACATGATTTCAGGGGTGTATAGTCTGTTACCCATTCACACAACAAGGTTTCCCTTGAAGTGTGTCAGTGAGGGGCTATGCCTAATGTAGTTAGGAATGTAATGTATTGTCTCACAGTACATTTGTTATATGTTGTTATTTCAAGAGTACGTGAAGCTCAGTGAGTTTGGGGGCTTCCGCCCTTTGCTTAGCCTAGCTTACACATAGAAATCATTTAAATAAGAAATAGGCGGAAGCAACGTTAATGTCAACAGTGTAATGGTTACAGCATCTGCATAGTATCTGTGCATTCGAGGTTACAATCCTGATAAAGGCAGGGATGTTTATCATGTGCAAAAGTGTACGTTAACCATAGCTTGCATATATAGGTAGTAATTTTCTGTATAATAAACATTCAAATCACCCATATAAACTCATGTGTGCAGGAGACTACAGTCAACAGAGAATGTAATGTCATGTCAGCACATAGTGAGATGTTATGTCACTGACAGGTATATATCCGGAGTAGTTAGCGGATGTGGCCGTGTTTGCACGCACAGGTTATACATTACAACGTTTGTTTAAACTGTGTTTAACCACTGCTATAATGTCACACAAACACTTTTAAACATGCTTACAACTGCTTAAATGAGCCTTATTCTACAGTAAACAACATTCATAAAGCATCGCAGGTGTCGAATCCTGGACCATGCACACTATAGTCATGGGATGTACCACTAAGCCATCCGAGGTGTACACATGTTTCATGGTCTTGAGATTACACCTTATACCATATGCATTTCACTGTAATGATCACAAATGGGACAGTGACTTTGTGTACATATGTACAGTACATTGTAATGTACTGTAGTTTGCGAACCAACACATTCCAGTCTACAGATGCATTACTGTTGCAAACTTATACAATATATATATATATATATATGTGTGTGTGTGTGTGTGTGTGTGTGTGTGTGTGTGTGTGTGTGTGTGTGTGTGTGTGTATATGTATATATATATATATATATATATATATATATATATAATTTATATATATAATATATATATATATATATATATATATATATATATATATATATATATACATATGTCAGTGATGTCTGCATATATATATATATATATATATATATATATATATATATATATATGTTATACAGTAGTGGTGATGTGGTAGCGTTGTCACCTCACAGCAAGACGTTGTCGCGTTTGATTCTCAGCTACAGCGTCTTCTGTGTGGAGGCATGCATGAATGAGCGTGCCTTCATTGAAGGTTGTGCGTCAGGGCTGGTAACTCGGCATGTAAAAATCCACTACCAAACATTAGCGGACCGGAGTTCCAATGTGGTGACCCCTAACTGGGATAAGCCGAAAGACACAACAACAACAACAACAGTTACATCAATAGCCATATATATAAGCATCTATGAACACACTTTGTGACACAGAAGTACTCCAAAGGAATTGGAGTGTACACAAAACACATGCAGCTCTGGTATTATAACAATTAATATTAACCTAATTCACCATAGAAGGGGTGGTTTTTGTGTATGTCAAGATTGGGGTGGGGGAGGAATGATGGGTAATGCAATCATGCATCAAGGAAGGCCTAGGTCGGATGTCCAATAAGTGAACTGGAGGGGCATACATGGAGTATGGGGACAATATAAAAAGGACACAGAGCAAGAACCTTACTCATTCATAATACACCCTGTCATGTCACATTGCAACACCTATTTTCAAAAACATATGAACATTAACATGTATCAGACATATGTACACCAACTGACTGTCACATTTGCTTTCAGTAGTGAGGAATGTCTGTAGTACAATGTATATTCTAAACACCATAACATTTGTACATATCTCAGATGCCTTAGTGGTAAAGTCAGTGACTGTGGTGTTCATGGTCCCAGGTTCAAGGGCTGTTAGGTTATTTTGAGGGCCAGAATAAGGGCTTTTGTATGCAGGTGGATTAAAGCACTCTTAAGCAGTTGTAAGCAGGTTTCCACATGTTTGCGCGACGGTACGCGGTGCTGAAACACGGTAAATAGAGAAGTGCTTCACACGTTTGACCTTTGCTTAATGTCGCACAGACCACGAGCAAACCTGCTCACAACTGCATAAATTTGTGTTATTCACACTTTCTCTACCAGTGCCTACTCTGAGCGGTAAAATAATAACACCTTCCAGGAGTAAAACCCACAACCATGTACTCCATCCTCAGACTAACCAAACACTAAGCTACCTGGGATGTACCAGTCCCAGTTGTGTATGCAGACAGATTAAAACACAAAAGGGAGGAATGTGTTGAAATAGGACAACCCACCATGTACCCAATTAAAGGTGTATGCTCATATATATATATATATATATATATATATATATATATATATATATATATTTTTTTATATATATATATATATATATATATATATATATATATATATATATATCTATATATATATATATATATATATATATATATAGAGAGAGAGAGATACATAGAGACATGTCGATATATACAGGTCTACATATATATGTAGATATATAGATAGGTTAAAACATCTACACATCTATGGAGGTACAGATAAACGTATGCAATAATGTATATATTTATATACATATATATACACACACACATATACACATATATATATATATATATATATATATATATATATATATATATATATATACACACACACACACACACACACACACACACACACACAGACACACACAGACACACACACACACACACACACATACATGTCTGTAGACAGCATCCGAAGTGATCATATCTGAGTATAACATGGACCATAGCAATCACACATTCCCCCCCAAACAATATGAACATAACATATCTAAATCTCAAAATGCACGCACTCGAGGCCGTTCTCAGTATGGAGAACATCGATGTCTGTGCTGTGACAGAAACCTGGTTCAAGGCTCCTGAGAGCACCCCAGCACTATCAGGTTTTACCTCATATCATGCGTTCCGGCCCCAAAATCCAGACAATACCAAGAAAGGAGGGGGGGTATCCATATTCATCAAGGACTCCCACACCTCAAGACTGGTGGCAACGCATGATGCATCGGAGACCATCCAGGTGCAATTAACCATAGGCAAGACTGCTCTGCAAATTGTAGCATGTTACAGGCCACCCTCACAAACTCAGGAACCTCACATGGCCTTCCTGAAAACACTAGAGGGGATAAATGTATCACCAAACACCATCATACTAGGTGACTTCAATTACCCTAATATAGACTGGGAACACTATTCAAGCCCAAACACCCTAGCCCAAAAGCTCCTGGAATTCATAAACTCAAATGCCATGGAACAACTAGTCACCATCCCCACAAGAGGAGAAAACATACTTGATCTCATCATCACGAACATGGGAGCACAATGTTCAACACCGGAAGTATACCCCTCACTGGTGAGATCAGATCACAAACTAATCTCGCTGGAGGTCCTCATCCCACCCCAACCTGAAATAAAAAAGACCACAGTAAAGAACTTCTCGAAAGCCGACTTCACACTTCTAAAGACTAGTGTGGTCTCCTTTAAGGCCCCCGATCTGGCGGAAAACAGTACTCAAGCCGCTGAATCACTTACAAATGCCTTCTACCAGCACCTGCAGGACTGCATGGATAAGGCAATCCCAAGCAAAACAAAGACTCTTTGTACCAAAGGCAAGCGTCCAGTCTGGTGGACCCCAGCCATAAACAAACTCTACAACAAAAGGAGGAAGCTACTACAAGATAGAGCAAAATCCTTAAAAGGTAAGACACCCTTGATCACTATAAGTAAAAAACTAAGAGCTCTCATAAAATCATCCAAAGCAAATTTTGAGAGAAAAATAGCTAAAGACTCAAAAGACAATCATAAGGCCTTCTTTAGCTATGTTAGAAACCTGGGAGGAAACTCCCAGATATGCTCAGAACTAGTTCAAAATGATGTGAAGATTACTGATCCTACAGACATTGCCAACATACTGGCTGACAGGTTCAGTGCAAACTTCTCCCCCCCCCCAAAAGGAGAGGTATCTATACCAAGCGATTGCGGGCCCCCACACATCTCCAACGCCCAAGTGAGAACTGCTCTCTCCAAAGAAAAAACACAGCATCCATGGGACCTGATGGTGTCCCCGGCTGTGTGCTCCACGAACTCAACGAGGAATTAAACCCACAGCTAGGACAGCTGTTTAATCATAGTCTTACCTCTGGATACGTACCCAGGGAGTGGCGCACTGCAACTGTGGTCCCACTTCACAAAGGCGGTGCCTCCACCGACCCTGGAAATTACCGGCCCATTAGCTTGACAAGCCTTATCTGCAAAGCCATGGAGAGGATCATAATGGACCTCATAAATAAAGACATAGGAATTTGCAGACTTTGGATCCATCCCAGTTTGGCTTTGTCAAAGGCAGATCATGCCTTCTAAACTTGGTTGACTTCCGAAACAGTCACCAAAGCCATTGATGAGGGAAAGGCAGTCCATACAGCCTACCTCGATCTGGCGAAGGCCTTCGATACAATACCCCACTCGGGTATCATTGAAAAGCTCATCAGCTTAAATGTTAACCCATACATCACAAGATAGGTTGCAAACTGGCTGAGTGACAGAACCCACAGGGTCAGAGTTGCTGGCGCCATGTCAGACTCAAAGCCTGTCACAAGTGGTGTACCACAGGGCTCAGTCCTGGGCCCACTCTTGTTTGGCATCTACTTTTCTGAAGTACAAGCAAACACAGGAGGGTTATGGCTGACAAAGTTTGCAGATGACTGCAAACTGGGCGCCATAGTAGAAAACACATCTGACACAGATATCCTTCAGAAGGGTCTCATAGAAATGGATAACTGGTGCCAGAGCCATGGCATAAAGTTAAATGCCAAAAAATGCATAGTCATACCCTTCAGGAAAAACAAGGTTACCCCTAGCTACCAAATAGGTGGCAATCCACTGAGCACAGAAGAAGTTATCAGGGACCTGGGGACCCAGGTTGATAGTAGTCTGTCATTCGACACCCATGTAGCTAAAGTAGTTAGGAAGACCTTCTACATTGCCCACCTTATCATGAAGGGATTCTCATCTAGATCAAGGGAGGTCATAGTCTCCCTATACTCATCACTCATCAGACCAATGATTGAGTACAATGCCCCATTCGGAATGTATCTGACCCGACACTTGCAGCAGCTGGAGAGGCCACAAAGTTCCTCACCAAAAGGATAAAGGGTCTCAAACATCTGTCCTATGCTGCCCGACTGAAAGAACTCCAGCTCTATTCAGTCGCTTACCGCTTGCTCAGAGGTGACCTTTGCCTAACATACAAGGCCATGTCAAACCCAGATTTGATGAATATGCTTCACCTCAAAAAATCTAGATCCGTCAGAGCCACAAGGGCGGGAGACTTAAACCTCGACACGGCTATTAATAGGACGTGCTGGAGGGATAGATTCATCACCCAAAGACTCCCTATGCTGTGGAACAAAATCCCGGTATATGTGAGGCAGAGCACCACGCTGGCCTTGTTCAAGAGAAATCTTGACCAATGAATGGAAGATCGCAGATATACCCAGGGATTACCTCAGTGTCACTGCTCGACAGAGGCACAGCAAAATAATGGGTATAGTTCCCCATACTAAAGGGGTGGCGTAAGCCACAAAACTATGGGCTAGGCTTGTAAATGCCCTCGGGCAGATAGCCTAGTATGAACCTATGAACCTATGAACCTATGAAGAGTATATGCCAATACACTATTACAAATATGTTCTATGCACACAGTCACCAACACAATTGCAATGACTACAAATATCTATGACAGAATTACACAGACAGCTTTCATTTTGAAAATCTTTATTACATTTTGATGTATTGCCAAAAGGATTCAAGGACTAACAGTACCTGCATGCTATACAGGAAGCATTTAATAGTGCCTTAATGAATCAGCCTTCAATTACCATAGTATTAGTCCACTAAGGGATAGGTGTTCACATAGGGAAAGAACACCCACACACATATAGACGTTGTATAAAATGGGCTCCTACACACCTGCATGTGCTATGTATACCCACCAACATCTACCCCACAACCGAAATAATTACATCAATACATACTGTCATACCATAACCAATTATGCAACTACTGTACAACATCTGCTGAAACCTTAACATACCTGGACACAGACACACTAACATGGCCCTATGTGAAATATTTGCCATTATACAATTGAACAGCTGCTGATGTAACAGGGTTTGTATGAACTAATCCCGTTTCAGAGGGTTGAAAGGTTCGTACACCAAGAAGTTATACCGAGTACTGATTATTAGCACAGTATGATACACAGTAACACCAAACTAAATATGTCTGGTAAGCACACTGTAAACCCCGTAACATTATATGCATAGCTATGCAGCCTTGAGCCGGTCAAACAACCTGACCAGACTGAAACATATCCAGAAGTATTAGGTACAGACAAACCCTGCACAAGTAGCAATGTTCAGAAATATAACAGCAGTACTCACATTTAGACCAACTCCTCAAGGCAGTACATACAATATATTACTGTTTGTTTCCATACAGCTGTTGCAATAGATTCCAAACAAAACTTCCACGCTGTCTTCCTCACAAGTAAGGCAAAGGGACAACGCCCAAGTGGAGTACTCAATTATACTCCACTGTAGCCATGGTACTGGCTAAGGCAGTAGCAGCGCGGCTGATGTGCATGTAATTAGCTACTTAGGAACACCAATTGGCCATCGGGATAGCACATGTTACTGATCCGTAACTATAAAAGGTTGCCTTGTCACGCATTCAAACTATTTGTATCTACCTATAGGACAGTACAAAACACTGAAAGATGAACCGAAAACGAGTATTACACTAGTTAATAACATCTCCGAGTACTAAGACGGTATGTATAACATGTAGTATGTGTATGTAGTACCTGTACTGTAAGAATTACAGTGTAATCAATACATATAGTGGAAATAGCTAACTTGTAGCGATGTATTGTTGAGCAGTAGTAATGCTTGTAGTATTCTATGTGTGTACTGCTGTAGGTCACAAGGCACACTCCACATACACCACAAGGGATGATATTGGCTTGGAACCCACCAATTCGCTTCCAGCCACTGTCAGTGTCAGGATTGGTCCAACAAGTATGTGCTATAACGAGGATAGTATATGTCGGTATATTGTAACAGTCGACATATGTATGGGTGTATAAGTAAGATGAACATGTTAAAGGTGGGCTTGCCGTGCAAATATGGTGTGCATTGCGGGATATTATGCCAATAACTGTGTAATGTACAGTATTCTAGGTGGATTTATATTCTATAATACATAGCAGTTATGTTATGTTATGCAAACAGTAGTTATACCTTTCTCCGGTTAAAGGTAAACACAGAAAGTGGTTCACGTAGCTTGAACAGCGACACAACCAGCAAGTCTATTGGACTCAGTAAATTGCCAACTTTGGCCACGTAACTGAGAAACAGTAGTAAAACACACAATTCCACATCCGATAATGCTCCCTCCAGTCCGTGCATACACCACAAACGCCAAAGGTTACGAATCTTCTTTATTGTGACAACTTAAAAACACCGTAAACTAAAAACAATTTGAACTGAAAACAATTTCACCAGTTTAGCGCTTTCATCTGCCAAGCGCAGACCTTCAGAAATGGTGAATAAAAAACAATTTCCCTTATTTATTTAACTTTTGGCGCCATTTCTGTAATTATCTTAAAGCAGTATGCAGTTTTCTGAATATAAGCAGTATGTATATAATATATATATAACTTTTCTTTAACCTTTCTAATTACTTACATTACTTGGTTTTGATAAATGGGATGATATATAAATATCATGAGGCAATGAAACAATATCCTAAGTAATGACACAACGTTATAGGAATAAATATAATACAATTGATGTACTTTCTCACTTAATGAACAATACCATGAATGCATAAGATATATAATATATAAATTCCAATACATATAGTATAAAATACACATTATAATTATACGATGTAATAGTATAAATATGCAAGAATAATTAATGATCAATAAATATTATAAATATTGTGAATAATATAAATATGTGACCTAATGTTGTGTATCATAAATTAATTAATAAATATTATTTAAAAATTGCTTGAAAATTACTAAAAAATTTTTTTAAAAAAACGACATTACATGGTTAAAATAAATAAAAGTACATTGTTATGACTTAAAATTGAATTATGCATCCAGTACTAAAAAAGGTTTAATGCTAATGTATTCATTAATACCTGGACTCCTGGTTGAGTCAGTCAGCATCTGCCATTTACTTTCCTTACAGGCTAATCTAGTTTTCCAGTCACCTTCATAAATATTTCCTAGTTCTTGGTCTATAACATAAAATAAAAAGATATGATTGTCCCCATTTTCCTTAATATGTCGGTATAGGGCATTTTTGCAATCTTTCTTCTTGATTCTGTAGTAATGTTCATAAATCTGTTTCTTTAATTGTCTTTCTGTTTTGCCTATATAATAGGCCGAACATATCTGACAACAAGCTAAATACACTATTTGTTTGCTAGAACAGTGTCCTCCTATACTTCTAATAATTGTCCTGTTTACATCCCCCAATCGGATATGCGTACCTGTGTAAATGTATTTACACTGGTTGCATCTTCCACATTTCTTTGTTGCCATCTTCTCCTGTTGTTTTGCTGTTTTCTTATATTTCGTTCTAACAACCTTTTTATGTTCGGACCTGTTTTATACACTATTCTGGGTGCACTCCCCAAAACTTCTCTATGTGTATCCACTACAGTGATGATGTCCCAATATTTACTAATAATTTCCTTTATTGCATTACTGTAGGGTGTATAGGTAATGACACATACTCTACCAATGTTATCCTGAATAATGTTGGTAGTGTCTTTAACCTCTGGCACTTTACCCAATAACGACTGATATATACTTTGCCATTTACTACTTACATATTTAGTCGTTTCCTTTATCATTTTGGTGGGATAACCTCTTTTTATAAATAAATCACTGATAAATTCCATTTCCTTATCCAATCGGATAAGGAAATGGAATTTATTAGTGATTTATTTATAAAAAGAGGTTATCCCACCAAAATGATAAAGGAAACGACTAAATATGTAAGTAGTAAATGGCAAAGTATATATCAGTCGTTATTGGGTAAAGTGCCAGAGGTTAAAGACACTACCAACATTATTCAGGATAACATTGGTAGAGTATGTGTCATTACCTATACACCCTACAGTAATGCAATAAAGTTTATTTTAGAAACATAAGTTTTTGTATATAATTGTGTTCTGAATAATAGGGATATGGACAAGTATTACATACTATAAGCTTACATACTATAAGCTTATATAAGTGATTTTTTTGTGCTTGTCACTTTATGGATACCAGAATGCACCATGTGTTTGCTGTTTTGCACTGAAGAAGGCTATGGTATTTTAGCCGAAACCGGTTTGCTGATGTTGATGCTGATACTTTTATGGATGTTTTGCCACATTAAATATTTAAATAGCCTGTATCCTGAGTGCTGGTTCATTTTTGTTGGCGCTTTATACATGTTGGAACCTTGCACTCATCCTACATGCGTGTATTGGTCTCTTCCTGTTTGCTTGTGCACATGCTGGGGATGCTTGGAGGTGATGGCGGTCGTAGTTGTGGCTTTCTTCTTATGATGCACCTGGTTTTCCATTCGTTTTGGATTTGGCCGTTTAATTTGGATTACAGTATATTTCATGGGACACAATACTATTTAATCAAGTTTCAAGGTTCGTTTTTGGATCTGTGACTGGGTTTTCTTTCATCAAAAGTTGGAAAGGAGGTTTGGCTGTTTGGGTTCAAACTATATTGAAATCAAACTATACTGTGATCGACATAAATATTATTTTACAACTGGGAATTACTATTTGTAAGTGTATTTTAGACATTTATGTCTTCTGATAGACTGGGTATAAGTGTTGACTTTTGCCCATTTGGAGCTGTTTGTGTTAACAGGTCTTCTTGCTTAATGGCAGACGCCATCTTTTGGGACTGTTACGTGTTGGATTTTTGGCGTATGGTTCACTGTTTATTTTCGAACTACGGGATATACATCAGTTTTTGGATGCCAACTTCAAAGACTGTTGCACGTGGACTTTGGGCGTTTGATTCGTTTGTTGTTTTTTCAAATTACTGGATATACATTCAACTTTCTGGCCAAGTCTTTGTTCAATTGGAGTTGAACGAAATTAAACTGTTCAGGACTACTATCCGATTTTTTGATGATGGATTCATATAATGACTATTAAGTTTGGGGCTGGTTTGATGATTTTTATTAATTCTACATTAATATTGATGTTTAATACCAGCTTGGGATTTCTGGAACATAATTGTGGTATTAACAATGCTTATAAACATCCAAATTCTGAGGTCCACATATATTTGAATGTCACAATTGAAGAAATATCAACAATTTTTTTGGGGCTTGTGGCTATGATTATGACAGAATTCAATCTTATAAATATTCAATAGAGATTCTGAATTGTCGCTTGTGTGCCTTACTGTATTGTTCACACTTTATTTTTGGTAATAATATCAGTGGTGAAATGCAGATATATTTTTTCTGGGTAGCTAGCCTGTTCCACAAGTATACACAAATACTAGAGGTATTTGGTTATGTTGAACTATCTATTGATGAGTGTAATACACTTAATCAGGGTGGTTCATACTTTGTGAATACTATCTTGTGTATAAGTATGTTGGAGGCTGAGACGAAGGTCGGCCATTTATGATAACACAGCATATAACAAGTTCTGTTGAACTATTACAATTTTGATGATACACACAAAATATTTTTTGGTGGTTGAAACGAATGTTGACTGCAACTAACAGTGGATGCGTTTTACTTTAGAATATTGAAGACAGGACAGCTAGTTGCACCTAATGAATCTATTTCATTCTTTATTATTTAGGAGTGATTAATACAGTATCGGGAATAGCGTCAGTCAGAATTAAGATTGTCAGATTAATGCTAGTGTTTTATTAAACATTTATCTGGGTCTTTTATTGACTCATATTTTTCTTAATCATAGCTTCAAGCCTCATAATTGAATAGATTGGAAAGCAATGCTACAGATTGTGACATTAACTTATTATTTTATTGTTATATAATTTCTTGGTGTGTGTTATCATAACAAGTTAAACAATTTTGTTCTGAAATGGATCTCAAGGGTATATTGCGTGGTCTTTCTGCTGATAGGGATAACCTTGAAGTTTTTGGACTGAATGTACCAGGAATGAATACATCTAACGAGTCCTAAGGATGCTAAGACACTTTGTAATGCTGTTTTTCATAAAATTAATAAGAATATGAGGGCTTTAAGATCAAACATATGGCATTTAAGGCTATTTAAAGCTTATAAAACCAAAGATATCACACCACGTGGACTCAGAATTAGGATCCAACCATTGGTTGGCATGATTGATCAACAATTGTCACAGGAATGGGTTGAAACCCAACATAGGGCTTCCATGCTTTTTGTAGACACTCTCATATCATGTTATGAACGGATTATAGATTCCCAAGCTACTGATATTCATCAAAATTGTTTAGAAGCCCAGAAATATGAATAAGAGTCTTTTTACCATAGCCATATTTCTAATTTGGCTAAAGACTTAGCATAGTTATAGGATCAATTGGTTAAAAAGAAAATCTATAAATTTAACTGTGATTTGGCAGATTATGAGAAGGGTAAACCTTTCATTGTACAAAAAACTGTCAGATTTAATGACTCCAGTTTCAGGACAAACAACAGGCAAAAACGACCCAGATCCATATTGAAGAAACATACTCCCACTACGAGTTAGACATCTGAGGATGAGACTTCATCCAGTACTGATTATGATTGCCCTCCCCTCCAAGATTCCCCAGTAGCCAAAAGGAGACAGTCTGATGATTCCTTGATCCCTTTAGATCTAGCAAAAGTAGGGATTGGAGAAAACATAGACGTAAGGGGACCAAATTTGGTCACACTATTACAAACAATTGTGAAACAATAGACAATGTGTATAATATTTCATCTTTTGAACTTTCTGATGCTCAAATAAAACTGTTGAACAAAGGTTTGAATTTTGTGCCGGCTGCACCTGTTCCTGAACATATATTGATCAATAGTAATAGTCATGCAGTTGGCTACAATAGTGGTCTTGAAGACTCTCCCTGTGTCCGGATGTAAAAATCTAGTACTGGTGTCTATATATGAGCAGAAGTTACACTTGCCACATGGCTCTGTGTGTCCTATGTCTGGAACTGATCGATCACCCTTGGTATCACATAGCATCCTTTTGAGGTTCTTCCGATTTCTATAGACCTGATGAAGCTATCTCTAGCGAAAGCGCTTGTCTGGTTGGAATAAAATTATATTTAATTAATCATTTGGAGACCTTCGGAGATTTTTTGGATACCTACAACAAGTTTATATCTCATTGCTTCACCCTCAGTTATCCAGAAGTTTTTTGGACCCTATTACTTGTGATTTTAGCTCTAACTGAGGGGTTTACTGCAGTGGTGGTTTCACACCTCTATATATTGATCAATGAGTTGAATGATTTTTGTAGGTTGATTAATTAAAAAATATTTTTTTCAGATACAATTGACTCTCAAAGATCAACAGGCTTTAGATTTGGTCCATCTAGTTTTCAGCCACCTATGGATAAACATGTCCTTATTTTTAAAGAATGTGTGACTAAGGAGTTGCACTTTTCTTTAAGTCATCAGTCTCCAAAATATAATCTTACATTGGATGAACAACAAGCGTTGCATGATTTAAAATCTAATCATGATATTGTTATTACATCTGCAGACAAGGGTGGAGCTATTGTGGTGATGGACTTGTCTAGGTACCTTGCTGAGGCTCTTAGACAATTGTCTGATGTCAAGTTTTACATTCAACTTGTGGTTGATCCAACCAAAGACTTTAAAAGTTATATTGATTCTATGTTAGATTCAGCAGTGGAGGATAATATCATTACTAGTAATATACGTAAACAATTGAAAGTATTGGATCCTCAGGCTCAACATTTATATTTGCTTCCTAAAATTCACAAAGACCCGATTAATCCTCCTGGTAGGCCCATTGTATCGGGTAGTGGCTCATTGACTGAACCCCTATCTGCCTTTTTGACATTTCATTTTAAACCATTGTTCAAGTTGGTTAGATCTAGGCTTAAAGACACAACAGAATTTTTACAGATAGTACAAGACACACAGTTGGAGGCTAATTGGTGGTTATGTACGCTGGATGTAACATCTCTTTATACCAACATTCCACACAATGCAGGAATATCAACTGTTGCATTTTGGTTGGACAAAGCCAAGCTATATAGCCCTGAATTTAACCATTTTCTCATACAACTAACTGAATGTGTCTTGATGAAAAATGTTTTCCATTTTGAAGGGCAGGTTTACTGGCAGGTGAGGGGTACGGCTATGGGCGCTTCTTTTGCTCCCATTTATGCTGATCTATTTATGGGCTTTTATGAACATCAATATATTTATGACTCTAACAACAATAGATATATTCAGGAACTGGATATTTGGCACAGGTATTTAGACGATTGTTGGATGGTGTGGCGGGGTGATTTGGAATTGGCTGATGAATTTATTAGATATTTGAATAACAATGATATGGGTATCCATTTTACATTACAAATACAATATCAAGAAATAATATTTTTGGATGTGGTAGTTTCTAGACAAAGTGATCATACTTTGGCTACCAAAGTTCATAGGAAATTCCCACAATACAATACTCTTCTTCATGCCACCAGTAATCATCCCCGCTACATCATCAACAACATTCCCAAGTCAAAATTTTTGCGGATCAAACGCATATGTTCATCTTAGGAGGCACATTTGGTATGTGAAAATGATTTGGCATAGAGGTTCATTGATAGGGGTTATCACCCTGATCGCATTATGCAAACCAAAAATCAAGTTAGAAACCCATCTAGGTCAGAATTGCTTTGTTACAAGCAATCGAATCAAATAAATAACAGTGACCAGAGAATTAGGTTTATAGCCACATTTGGTAACAATACTCCCCTCTTCAGATAAATTGTTAACAATCATTGGGAGATTTTAAGAGCTCATGAACATCTTGGTAAAATACTACCGGCCACTTGCTCTTTTTCATATAAGAGGGGAAGAACATTAAACAGTCATTTCACACATTATAAGAGGTATAATCCTCCCAGACCAATACAAACCATTATATTGGGTGACCAACTGAGAGGATGTTATCCCTGTGGACATTGTAATGCATGCCAATATATTTACAAAACCATGGAGTTTACCAGCAAGAATACTCCTAAAATATATCACATCAACATTTTTGGGAATTGTAATATGGATTGGGTGATATATTTGGTCACTTGTTCCTGTTCGTCATTTTATGTGGGACAAACATCTAGACCACTCAAATATCATACCAGTGAACATTTAAGTGCTATCAGAAATCACAAACTGTCTAATGCACTATTTAAACACACTAGGATACATAAAACAGCTCAATTCAGATTTGTTATTATTGATAAAATAGAGATGCACAGGGCTAATAAAGCAGGTTGGCATGAAAAAATGAATAATATGGAATTTTCCTGGATAACTAGGCTAGGGGCTTTATTTAAACCCGGGCGTAATGAATTGTCTTGAAATTCATGCTGATCGGCTACTAGTTGTTCATCTATATATATATATATATATATATATATATATATATATATATATATATATTGATTTTTAAAAAGTGTTATTTCACATGTTTATTTTAGAAACATAAGTTTTTGTATATAATTGTGTTCTGAATAATAGGGATATGGACAAGTATTACATACTATAAGCTTACATACTATAAGCTTATATAAGTGATTTTTTTGTGCTTGTCACTTTAAGGATTTTCTATATAAATGGATACCAGAAGGCACCATGTTTTTGCTGTTTTGCATTGAAGAAGGCTATGGTATTTTAGCTGAAACCGGTTTGCTGATGTTGATGCTGATACTTTTATGGATGATTTGCCACATTAAATATTTAAATAGCCTGTCTCCTGAGTGCTGGTTCATTTTTGTTGGCGCTTTATACATGTTGGAACCTTGCACTCGTCCTACATGCATGTATTGGTCTCTTCCTGTTTGCTCGGGGTCACTTGTTTGGCCAGATACTTAGACACATCTGTGAATGTGTGTGATTTCCGGTAGTGTGTGTTGGTGTCCTTACTGTGTTCTGGTAAGGGTATGTGTTGGTTGTGTTGATGAGCTGCATGTGTTAACCTACACCTCATGACTGTCCAGTCCAGTCATGGCTGTAGACTGGGCTGCCTTCCAGCTTACCCCTGTAGCTGTATCCCAAACAAGGTGTGGGACGTGGTGTTAGGTGGGTCTGGCAGTGTACATGGCATAGAGATTACATTCCTCCAGGATGGCCACATATACAAAGCTGACATTAGGAAACACCAGCAGCTGACTAGTGGACATGCCTGTATGAGCAGTCAGTACTACAAGTACCAAGTACTGTAGTTTACGTATTGCCTATGAAGATGTTTTAGACATTGATGCTCACATGTAAATATTTGTGTCATGGACGTGACAACACTGGCTATTATGGAAACATTGTAGCTACTTTTGAATGATAGGATTCCTATAAAGCCAGCCTTAAAAGGCAGAAAGCTACAATGTAAAACTCATCAGTGAAACAAGTTATGTATGGGTATAGGTACTATAAATGTTTTTATTCACATGTTTTTTCATTATAATATACTTATATGAAGTTAATATCAGGTTACGCTAATAAATGTATTTACCTGTGTTATTTTAGAATATGTATGTATTAACAAATTTTATTTATTGTTATATATACACAAACATAAATATATGCATTTATTTTAAAAGATTTTAGCTAAATATATTGTTCTTATATAAGAAAGTAACTTGGATTGTTTTTAATACTGGATGAATATCAATTAATTAATTAATTAAAGTACAGGAAATGATAGTAGGATAATTGCTATAGAACAAGTATATAAAGGCCATGTCAATTATTAGGGTTATTGGCCTGAGGAAGCCTACGGGTGAAAGCGCTAGCCTATTTTTCATGTGCTGAATAAAGCTTTTGTCGTATCTGTTCGTAGCTTTATTTTTGCCTACTAGTGAATGTTGGTGATGTGGAGATAATTTGTGGCTTTTGTGAAGCGGAGCGAACATTAGTTTGTGAACCATCAGGATTGCTGTGCCGAAAGGCTTTTCGTACTATCGTTACGTTTGTTTGGATGCAAACAAGCGCATTGAACTGTTTCTTGGCTGAATAGCTTATGGAAATACTGGTACCTGCCGAAAGGCTTTCGTATTATTTTTGTTCGAATGCAAACAAGCGCATTGAACTGCTCGTTGGCTGAATAGCTTATGCAAAATACTGGTACCTGCTTTTATATTCTCCCGCCAGCTTTTTTATTATTGTTTGTTCAATTTTACTTTGGGAGAAGTTGTTGCGAAGTGGTGGTATTATTTATCTCAATTACATACTATAAGCTTACATACTATAAGCTTATATAAGTGATTTTTTTGTGCTTGTCACTTCAAGGATTTTCTATATAAATGGATACCAGAATGCACCATGTGTTTGCTGTTTTGCACTGAAGAAGGCTATGGTATTTTAGCCGAAACTGGTTTGCTGATGTTGATGCTGATACTTTTATGGATGATTTGCCACATTAAATATTTAAATAGCCTGTCTCCTGAGTGCTGGTTCATTTTTGTTGGCACTTCAAACAAGTGACCCCCCCAAGCAGGAAGAGACAGACACCAAAATACACAAACTGTATGACATAGTTTGCATAATTGTGCCACACCTCTGAACACATGACTGGAAATATGCCCAACAGTACTCATTTGTGAATGCAAACTCTAGCACTATGTTACACACCAACCTATATGAGGGCATACATACTGTCAGCTGCCTGTCTGCCATGATTAGCCACATACTCATACACTCAGACCACCTTTTGAACTATACACATGGATCTGGCATATTCCATGTTGTTGTGCAGGACCTGTGATGCAGTAGCTTGGACTGTATGGAAACACATGTAGGAACTGTCAGGTCTTGTAGCCCATGCAGGTATGTCCCAAGGCCTAGGTAGCATTCTGCCATTGGCCAGAATGATACTGCAGTACAGGGACAAAAGGATTGTATTCCACAATTGTCTAGTGTAGTGGTGCATGTCACAGTGTATCCAGTATCTGTCATCCTGGGATAACATGGTTGACAGACCATGATGCTTTGTCAGACAGGGCCTGCACCTTTCACCCCTGGGAATCTGGATACTGCCTAGGGCTCATGCTTTCCCTATAGTGCCTTCATCATGCATGGTTCAGGTGAGGGTCCACTGCTGTTACAGGGACATCCGAGCAATAAACTGCGGGTCTCGCTACACAATGATGCATGTCAGAAACACTATATGGACACACATATGTCAATCCCTAACATGGAGAACATATCTGTGCAGTAGCTGAGACATGTTTCAGTGCTCCAGACAGCACACCTGCATGACCATGTTATAACACATACCTCACCTCTTGCCCATTATCCTTTATTGAACACATGGGCCCCAGGTGTGTCCATATTCCTGAAGGATATGTACACCCCCTTGCTAATTGCACTTGCATAACATCAGATGCATTATGCTGAGCAACTACCTTTGTGCCACAGTAGAATTCAAAATGCACCTTGAGACAGATCACCCACCAGGCCGCGGACTTTCCAACTGTCATAATGTGCTGTAATGAGGAAGATTAGGTCTGTTACAGAACCGTACTATTGACTACTCTCAACTATTCCATTATGAACTGGGAAGACTCCTCATATACCAACACCTGCACTCAATGCATGTTGGATTCCATTGACCCAACTGACCTGTATCACAGTAGTCACACAAACAGGCTAACAGTATGCTACACATAGTTAGTCTCCAATGCCAATATTATGTTTCCTAAGAGAAGAGTGGTGAGTGCCATGGCACCCATGCAGATGGACAATGCATGTGCAAATGCTGACTCCTACACAAATGAACCTTAAGCAGTCACATACGTGCAGTGATTGTGCCATTGAAACAGAACCAGGAGTCAACCCAACACAAACAAGTAGGCAAACTGGTGGTACCATGCTTTAAACTGCACCACAGAAGGTAGTAACTGTTGCAAGGGTGAACACACATGAGTGTAGGTGATCCCTGGTCAGCCTCAGTAAGATTCAGATACACCATATAAAACCACGCAAAGCTACTGTGAAACTAATCAGCCACATATTATGAGGCCAAGCACAGAGCATTCTATAGCTGTGTCATTAATCGTAATGGCAGCGACAAGACCTGCCATGCTGCACAGCACTATGGCATGAGAAGTACTGCACCTACAGAAATAGCACCCATTCATCCAGATAGGATCTTGGAGAACCTAAACCCACTCCCACCCCCAACAGGTACACTTAGTAATGCATCCATGTACACTACAGGGCCTCTGTACTAATGACTATGCAGGTACAAATTAAACTCTCTAATGCCATACATACAGCTTTCATGGGACCTGCCAACATCCCAGGATGTAAACATTCAGCTATCCACATACACATCATGATCAACCATAGCTCCATGTCAGGCTGTGTACACACTGAATGGTGTGTACACAGCCTGACATGGAGCTATGTACACACCGAATGGTGCACATCAACAGTTATCACACCCCACAAAGGGGGAGACACCATTGATAATGGGACATAGTGCACAACTACCCTGCTGAGTCTGGTCTGTATGGCCATGAACTATGGTAAACGTAATTGATGTACTTGGTACAGATGTAGATGACAGTAGGGTTAATTCACAGTGCATACCATGACCTTGCCAGGTCGTAGGACACCATCACCCATACTGTGTTCCAGCTACACTCAGTAAACTAGGTGTATATTCCTATGTCACAGGAGTGGTTGGTAACTGGCTGCTGGCAGACCCACACTACAGAAGGTGTCTAACAAATACATGCACATCAAACCAGTGCCAGCCACAGTAATACAGGGGTCATTACTGGTACTCCCCCTTTTTGTTATTTATACCACATAGACTAACACAGAAGGCATCAGCCTATTGATGTTTGCAAATTACAATGAACTAGGAGCAATAGTCAACTCATTGTGTGCTGCGTTCAACATACAGAAGGGCCTTAGTGTGTCAGATGTGTGGTGTGTGAAGTATGGCCACATTCTGACAGCTAAGTATTGCATTGTCATCCCCTATGTTACAAACCCTGTACCCATTAACTACCACGTAGGCAGCGGTCAACATAATGGTAACTGTGTGTATGGGATGCAGCTGAACAGTTTGATAGTTACGTCACCACAAAAGACAGGTAGTCATATGTGGCACCCCTAATCATGACAGTGTGCCATCGATGAATATAGATAACTGCTCAGCCATACTCAAACACATACAACATGGACATCCACCTTTCTAGTACAAGGATCCCAACATGTCTGACAGATCCCTGTCCCATACACTTAACATACTCTTGCCATACTATGCATCCCTGTCCAGCAAATCTGCACATTGCCCCTTTCTGTGACATGGTGTGATGACCGCATGCCAAATATATCAGTAACCATCTGTATCGGTTCTGTAGCACTGCTTGAGCTGGCCACTGAAACTTACCTGTCTGTTGCCTGCAGCTAGGTAACCTGTCTGCCTAGGCTCATAAATGGCCCAGGGCATATAGCCTACTAGATCACTATGACCATACATGCTATAGTTGATATCCAACCCTGAAAATACCATCAAGCTAGCTATTGTCCCATGTGTTACACATGTGCAACACAGGCAATACATGGCAGGATGCTACACAGCTGTACAGTGCCATGTAGCTGTATATGGCAAAACACATACATGCTTGCAAGTCTGCACGGTCACAGGTCATGTCCCTAACGGCTATGTATGACTCTATATGTGGCTTATACACAGCATTAATATCAATTGCATTAATGTGAACACATCCAGGCATGTGCTGATAGGTAAAGACACCACTACAGACATAGACATGCCCACGTCAAGACAATATCCACATGGTGTATGAGCAATGTCTTCACATGACACACACATATACGGCGATAACATCACATCACCAGTAGGTGTCAAATGTGTGTGACTTATACATGTCAGTGGTGATAGTGTCATGTAGATTTACAAAGACGTATTTGTAATCTTAATAAATGTGATACACATGTATGTTCAGCTGTACTGTTGTACTTCTCTGTGAGTTACCGTGACCTGTCTCCATCGTTATGTCTTCCAGGTATGCCATGTAGCAGACTGCCACCATACAGCTGCTTAGAGGATGAGGTCCTCATCCCATACCTCCTCGACAACTACATGACGCTCTTCAGCCATGTGCCACAGGATGCACAGCAGAGGGATGCCCTGTGGGAAGAACTCTGCAGGAGGGTAAATAATGTTGGCAGTCACAATCGCACCTATCAGCAGGTGCACTGACACTGCACTGACCTGATAAGATGGGTGAAACAGCGTGCTAATGCAATCACCAGGGAACAAGGTGCAACATGTGGGGGGGCCACTCACCCAGCCCCCACTCACATGTACCGGGTAGCTACTGGGGACACCTGCAGACCTCCATCCACAAGCTTTAGCTGGTATTTTGGAGGTGGGTGTCTCTCAACCACCGAGCCTGGAGTTGCCTGGTAAGTCACTACTGTACATAAAGCACAACTATATATCACATAGTTACATGTGTTACTGTACAATCTGTAATGTAACATCATATGCAAGGCATGTATGCACACATGCCACATATTATAGTCTGCTACTCTATGTATGCACAAATGTGCATACTCCATAGTATAGTGTATTGTACTGGCTTATGTGCTAACATGGACATTGCAACCTGTAGCTACCACACAGGTGTGGATAATGATCTTACTGCTGTGACATTCCTGTTTAGGTACCTCTGGCATTTTGCAGCAACAGCAGCCTGTGTCAGGTGAGATTGTTATTCTTTACCAGACTTGATAATGCACGGAACATATTAATTGCATGCTATCTGCCATAACACACATACACATAATTTATAGTGGCCCTGGTAATGGACACTGGTCAGACATGCAATGCATCACACTGTTTACCTATGTGAAACAATTGAAACAATTGAAGACTATATGAAACACCTTCACTAAACCTTCCAAACTGTCATTGTCAGATGTGTGGACAGCAGTGAATACAATGGTGGAAGTGTGTTCCACTATAGGGACAGGTACTACATATCAGCATTGTACATGTTGGGAATACGAACAGTACTGTACAGAGAGCATATGTGTGCACACACGCTAAATGTGTTGGAGCTGGAGTATGCCTGGCCCTCAGGATACACCCTTGTGGGGTATACCCTTGCTATGAATGTCACACAATGTCATGTGCAAAACATGTATCACATCCCATACATACCACCCTTTGTCTGCATAACCCTGTTCTCAGTGGAGCATATAACATCTATGGATGTACGTCATATGGGATAGCACTGCCATGTGAAATAAGATGGCCATCACAGCCATTAGACTGAACATTTGTACACAAGGCCATGGAGGATGGCCAGAGACATGAATCAACACACACAGTAGAAGTGATGTACATGTGTGTACACCCTGTTGTACATTGGCTCAACACAATACAATTATGGCCTTTGTGTAATGGTGATATTGCAGATGTGAAACACTAAACATCATACAGGCCTGTGCACAGCTTGTATAGGCATAACATGAAACCACCATATAACATGTCTTGAACATATGAAGTGTGTCATGACATGGAAGCATTCACCTATACAGTATCCAAACACATACATATGTTGCACAACATACACATACATCCACATCAAGCCACAGATACAGTACATTCAACTTGCTGTTGTCAGACATCACTGTCATGCCTGCTCCTCATGTGTGTGAGGTACACAGATGGCATGTGAGACATAGAGTACTTGTAAGTTAGCCATGTGTGGGCATAGTTGCCAGGTATAAGTAATCTGGTTGCAGATGTGCAGGGGTGTCATCCATATACCCTTCTGTGACCTGTATCACACATTCCGCATTAGGGTTTATTGTGTATACACCTCAGTGACGTGGGTCACATTCCATATTAGATATGTATTGTATGTGAACATAGTCATGGCTATGAACTCTGTCAGTAGCTCACACTGTATAGCAATTGTGAAGCCACATGATGCCCTGCAATGGCTATGCACATCAGCTCAATGTGCAGTATGTCCCTGCATATTTGTAGGGTGGATAGACAACACTGCATCAGCTGAAGGCCCATGTTAGTATAACACGTCCCTGTATTGGGACACCATCACTGTACTGTAGATTGGAAAGGACACCATTGTGTTACACATGTATGCATGTCATTCAACACGTCAGCAGAAGACATGTCATACTACATGTGATTGGCAAGGTCATACACCACACTGCAGGCCAGTGTACTGTAAACCTGTGCTGGTCTGTGGCACTATTGCAAAGTAGGGCAGCCATATCAAACGTGTGTACAGCCACATGCACAATGTCTACACTCAGCTCAGGGTTACACGGAATAATGTTTAATAGACATGCACTGCTATGGGGGAGATATGCAAGCTAGGGCTCAGGCAAACATAGTATGCAGTCGACATGCCCTACTGCTCATGTCCTCACACATAGGGGCGGTGGCCAACACAAAGCATCAGTGGCAGATGTACAAAGGTCAGCGATGGTCTGTTAACATGTGGCGTATGTTGCACACACCATGGCAATGTAGTGCAATGGTGCAAAGTGCATGCATTGTGTTGCAGGTATGGGGCATAGGCTACTAACACAAATGGTGCAATGCAGGTATGTATGCTAACCACCACTATAATTATATAAGGTGCATGCAGTCTGCTATACCACATGCATGCTGTTGTGTGCAACTCAGGGATGTATGATAACTACCACTATAATTGCCTAAGCTGAAACTATAATTGTCTAAGCTGAATGCCACCTGCCATATCACCTGCATGTAGTGTGTGTGTCTGTGAGTGTCTGCGTGTGTGTGTATATGTGTGTGTCTGTGTGTCTCTGTGTGTCTCTGTCTGTCTGTCTGTGTATGTGTTTCTTTGTCTCTCTGTGTGTCTGTCTCTGTGTGTCTCTGTGTGTCTCTGTGTCTGTGTGTGTCTGTCTGTGTGTGTCTCTGTCTGTGTGTCTGTGTCTGTCTGTCTGTCTGTCTATGTCTGTCTGTGTCTCTGTCTGTTTGTCTGTGTGTCTGTCTGTGTGTGTCTCTGTCTGTGTATGTGTGTCTGTCTGTCTGTGTGTGTCTGTGTCTGTCTGTGTCTGTGTGTCTGTCTGTGTGTCTCTGTCTGCCTGTCTGTGTGTGTTTCTGTCTGTCTGTCTGTGTGTATCTCTGTCTGTCTGTCCATGTGTGTCTGGTATAACTTGTAATGTACAGTTCTTGTCTTCCCCTCACAGGTGTTGATGTAAGTGCATTGCCCTCCTGCAGTCCACCTGATGTTAGTGTCCCCACAGACTCTAGCAGTGATGATGATAGTATGATTGAGGCACAGGCAGAGTTGTCAGGGGCTGAATCTGTGCCATTGGTTGCCATTTCACCTGTCTCCCCCCATCCTCACACACAGTTCCCCTGCCTGCACATACCCCATCACCACCGGCCATAGAGGAAGGACAGTTGGCAGGTGGTAGCATGGAACAGGGAAGTGTGGTGACTATGGAAGGTGTGCTTGCACACCATGATCCCAGTCAAAAGACTGGTGATGTCCCACAACAGGCATGTGCCCAGTGCTGCTCATAGGAGGATCACTGGCCAACATGCCCCTGCAAGACCAAGCACCTCAGCTGGAGTCACCAGACGCATGTTTTGGGCTGTAATGGAGGCACAGGCACGTGCTAAACAGCACAACAGAGAAGGTCTGAGGCTTCAGAGGGCAGCTGTCCATTCATTAACTGACAACATCCAGGCACTTGCAAATGCTCACTATCATATTGAAGGTGTTTTGGATAGACGATTGGGTGACATGGTGGGAGTCCTTGACTGTGGCATGTCAATCCTCGAGTGTGGAATGTCTGTGCTGGAACATCTGGTGGGAGTGAAGCATCGGGCACGTGGACGTAGGCCAGCTACATCGCTTGTTGAAGGTCTACGTGAACATGCTACTGCACATACCCGCTCCCATAGTGGCAGTAGCAGCAGCAGTGCTGCTGGTGTTGTGCAGTCCACACCAGGACACAGCAGGCCACATGCACGTGGTCCTGGACAGTCCCAATAGGGACACAATTCCAGTGGACATGTGTCATCAGGTGGTATCCAATCTGGACCTCTGCCTGGTAATGCCTGTGCAACCCCTGGCAAGCGCAGGTCATGTGGCTGTGGCTAGACACTGTAAACTGTGAAACCTGCCTTGTACAGTCTGCAGCTGTCAATATTACCCCTGTGTAGGCCAGCCACATGCCAGACCTGTGTGCATGCATACACACACACACTGGAAACAAATATAGGGCACCTCAACACACACACATGCATAACATCCACACACACCCAATGATATCACAGGCCCTAACACACACGCATGATGTCATCCAATGACACAGCCTAGGTCTCTGGTAAACATTATCATTCTGTGCATATGATGATGCCTGTGCTGCATCCCTGTCATCCACACCATCGGTGCAGGGACATGTTCATATGGTCTGATGCACAGGGTGAACATACTAGGTAGACAATTGCAGATTAATATTGTTGAGTAGTGTTGACAGGCAGCAGACATACCATGTATTGCAGCTTTAGAATGCATTTTGTACATTTGACAGTATGTATCATGTGTAACAACACTAACAGCATGTTGATATTGATGTTCTGCCTTCCTCTTTGAGGTGTAGTTTCATGTGCCGGGGGATGTTGGTGTTTGCGGGAGCCCCATATGTACATGTTGATTACCCACAGGTCAGTATGACAATACCTGCATGCACTTTGTAGCTTCCACATCACAGTTATATTTTCCCATGTTTCAATTATGTTTACTGTTCTAATGATCCAAGAGCATAATAGCTGTGTAGTAAGCTACTGTGTTCAGAGACGTCACATTCATAGTGGGTGACATCACAGGTATAGTTACCTGGAGTGCAGAGTGGTATGCTGGATGACAAGGGTAAAGGCCAGTGGAAATAGTGGCTTCTCATTGGAAAGCAGTAATACCCACTGCCATGAGAGCATGCAAACACAGACATACCCACAAACTCAGGGATTCCAGACATAGTAACACGCACTCTGACACACACTCACAGTTGCCAGTGTTCAGATGAGAACCCCTGCCTATGTGCATATCATCATTATAGTACTACACAATTGCAAGATGCACCACAGAGACTACACATATACAGGTAGTTGGAATAGCCTAAGATCGAAGACATCGACAGGGATACTACAGTGCAGTGAGTGTATGTGGGGAGGGGGGGTCCATCAGTAGGCTATGTAACAACAGGTCACACCCCAGGGTGTACATGTTAACAGGCGGTTAGTATGCCCATCTACGATTGATGAAATCAACAGGGATGCTAGACTGCTTTGAGTGGATGGGGGAGGGGCATTAAAATTTCACTATGGTAAAATACAGCCTTACTCCAGGAACCGGACAGCCATACACACACACACACACACACACACACACACACACACACACACACACACACACACACACACACACACACACACACACTGGCATTCACAAAGATATAAACCTATGTCACACACATACAGGCACTTTACATGTGTGAGGTTTAACCACCTGCCTATGCCTTTCTTTCTACACTTCACTCTGTACTGGTGTCAACAACAGTGTTAAGAAGAGTGATAACGTGGGATGTATTCCCAACCATACGTGACATATATGGACACACACCCACACGTGCCAGTACTGTGAATCAAACACCTGCCTATCTCATGATAGGTACTACAGTAGTACAGCACTATCACATCTAGTACAATGCTTACTGACTCTTTCCTTTGACAATTGTGCTGATATATGCACAATATATGCACAGGGGAGGTATTACTGATACAGGTGTCATGGGGTTTGCCTTCGGTGTCACCCTTACAGCATCCTACATTGTCTGTCTTCCACTTCAATTAACAAAACCTGACCTTAGCAGGTACACAGGTTATTGTAGGACTGGTTGTAACACACCAGTGAGCTGTCCTCAGTAATCATTCATCTGCAAAGAAGCCCCACCACTTAGTAGTCATGTCCAAACATCTGTCCATACCTCATGTATGGCTTACTGTACTTAGAGCATATCACCATATACAGTTGGCAATGTTGAGGCTGTATTGCAACAGCATGATGTACTAAGACAACAGTCACCTTCAGACATCAGACACTGCACACACATGGAATCTACACAAACAGCAATAAATGTACACATA
Organism: Protopterus annectens; assembly: GCF_019279795.1. Taxonomy (NCBI): domain Eukaryota; kingdom Metazoa; phylum Chordata; order Ceratodontiformes; family Protopteridae; genus Protopterus; species Protopterus annectens. The sequence continues at coordinate 851,722,449 of NC_056746.1, read as the reverse complement.
TGCGGTCTACATCAGTATGTGCACTAGCAGGTCAAGAGGATACACTCCACACCTTCCCCACGCCATGTGTGAAAAATAGCCGAGCATTACACCATAATGGATGTTGTATTCATGTACTGGTATGACACCACCACTTTCACTGAGTAGCCAAGTGTACATATATTACAACAGCACATATCAGCGTGACACACACAGCATTATTCCATGTCATGCTCCTACAAACTGTTACTTGACAGTGCCATGGTGAAGCCAGGGCACTGTAATGGACAACAGTGAGCACATCATATTTGCTACACACACCTCATGTGTACTGGAAGAGTGCCAGCAATGTGCTCTGTTAGAGCTAGACAGTACACTCATTCAAGCATGTGCGAGGTCTGTGGCTTGTAAACATCTCACCCCAGCATGTACTGGTTATTGTGGTACTAAGGCTAATTTCCAGACAGCACACAGCATGCATGGCTTGCAATTGTTGGCATGGGGTATATGTAGGAGCTGTGGCCACACATGGCTGTACATGTCATGAACATATCACCTGTGACTACTCAGGAACATACAGTACAGAGCTGGATTTCCCTGAGTCTGTCAATACAGGCCTTGTGTAGGTCCTATGGTCTTATTATTTGGGTATGTTTGTAGGCATTGCATTAGGTGGATATGTCTAAAGACATACATGCCACATGGGGTGTTGAATGATATGATAGGTGTCATGGGTGACCAGTAGAGAGGGGATACTATCTCTGTCAACACTGATATTGAACCTTATATACTGCTAGCATGCTATCTGCCATGTGCATGTGTGTAATGACTGTAGCCACCTGTATGCAGAAAGGTAAATGAAAGCTATGGTAATGTAATTTATGTTGTATAAGTGTGGGATGTACATAGCCAGGGCAGGTACGGTTAGGTCATATCCAACCATGAGGGTGTTGTTTACTGGTGTATAGCAACAGTCGACTGTGTTAATGCTGACAACATCTGAGGGACCCTGGTATGTGTACAACTGAGCTGGTTACAAATGGTGGTATTATTGCATTGCATAACACATTATGCAGCTGTGTCTGTACATGGGTACTTTGCACAGCTGATGTAGGCCTAGGTACAGTCCACCAATCGAGGGTTATCTGGTAGTCTACCATACTATGTCATACCACATATGGATGTGTGTTGGTAGTCTGGGAACAAGGTGGTGGATGTATATGAGGATACAACCTGGAATGCAGCATTTGCCACTGTCACCTGTACCTGACTCATCTGTGATGCGTTATGTCAGAGTAATGGTCTTTACATGTGAGTAGCCTTTATGAATATGTGTACACCACCACCTGGTATGGTCCATACCACTGTTATGGCCCACATGTCTGGATCTGAGTTATATGGTGGTAGTGCAATTGTGCACTACAGAGCCTTCAGCCAGGTGTTCCTCACTGCACAGATATCGGTATTCCCCATTATAGGTTCTACATTGAGCAAATGGATTACTAATGCTGCATATCTAGCATGGGTTAGCATAAGCATCCAATGCAATTGCCATGTAGGTGTCAGGGTGTTACTTCTGTGTGTAGGACATTTGCCTTGGAATCCAGCTATATGGGTAAATGTGACCTAGGTATTATCCACACACACATGTAACATGGATGCATTTGCTCTGTGTTGAAGGCTCGTCGTTCAGTCATGACAGCCCAGAATGACAGACACTGGACAACCTCATAATAACAGCAGGTCATTGGCTCATTGTTTTGGTCTAGCAATTGCCACCCATACCATGACATCACTGTGCATGGCATTAATGTGCTTGGTAGCAAATACCCCATGTAAGGTGACAGACAGCGGCAGAACTTGTGTATATGACCAATGTGAGATATACTTAGGGTAGCATTCCTGCTAATAATAACAACTACAAATACAGCCGGGAGAGGTCATCTTGACACCTGCACCTCAGTACCATTACACAAGGTGGCTCAAACATTATGCTTGCACATGCCACTGTTCCACGTATAATGCCACTGTCCACAACCTGCTATCAATGTATGCCTTTCAGGGCAGCAAGGTGTGTGACACATGCTGTAGGTAGCATCCACCTGTGCGACCCAGGTAACCTATTGCCTGTCATGTCCACACATGCATAAATGTGTATATGTAACATATATATATGTCAGTACTTCATGTACATGTATGCATGTGTATCACACAGCACAGACACAGATATATCATTTACAGGTCACATACAGGTATCAGGTAGTAAACCAGTATGATGTGCATATATACTGACAGGTATGATGTACCTAGCTGTAAACCTGTATGTTTACAATAGGAGTCCATTACAATGTGTTTTGTGCATGTAAGTATTTGAACATGCACACTGTGGCCTTCAGTGTTTAGAATTGGAGTGCATCCCAAACAGCCCTATGCTACTAAGTGTATGAGCTTACCCACTGCCACCTTGTGTAATTTGAGTCAGTGCATGCAACAAGCCAGTGGTGGCTGGTGACTTCAAATCAAAGGGGGGCTGCAGGAGACAGCTGAATGGGTGGGGTCAATGGGAAGTGGTGTGGCCAAATAGAAAGGGAAATAGAAAGGGAAGGAGCTATGCTCAAAACTACAAAAAATAACTTTAATTAATTAAATATGCTGCCCTGAGTGCCAAACCGTCATTATGAGAATCCAATCAAGACAAAATGAAGTGTAGAAGAATAAAAATATTTCAATGCATTGGCTGCATGACAGTTTACTTAATATCTAGATGGAAACAAAAAGGTTGTGAGGCATGAAAAAATAAATTACTTTGTCAAAATCAAGTGTAAGAAAAAAAAAGCAGCACTCAACTCAAACCACTTCTCCTTACACTGCAGTTCTAATTATAATTTATATTCAGCTTTATTAAAGTATCAAGTAACATCCTGAAAGTAGCAATCTCTGTGATGCCCCCACTTGTAAAAATGTTTCTTATCCAAAAAAGACCTACTACTTGACAACTATCTACTTGTTTCATGGGGAAAACATGATCAAAGTAAAAAATGAAAAGCAAACAAGAAACAAGCTCAAAATACATTGCTCAAAGGATTACTGTACAGGTTATGCACCACACATGATAGATTGGCATTCTGTTTAGTTTACAGGTAAAGCCTTCAGAGATGACTGGAAGTCTCCAACAAGTGTAATGAGCTTCTTAAAATAATGTAATCCTGTCCTTTATCACAAATACTGTCATATGCATTTCAATACCCAAGGCTTATACATTATCTAGTTATGTAAGTATTCTCTGCATGGCAACAACAGAAAGGCTTTCAATGTTGGCAATTCTTTAACAGTATGCTTATTAAGGCTTACTTGCATCTTACGATCTCAGACAAGCTTACCTGATGGTCATTAAAGCATTGCTACTTAAACACAGAGCAACAGGCACTTTCTGAGTAATAAGCATAAATCAACAGTACAAAAATTTGACAGAAACCAGACCATTCTGCAAAATAAAACTGTAATACTTCTATCTACCTTGGATGGGGAGATACTCTGCACATTTACACTGCATAACTGCACATTGCCTTGCTTGGATACATCCAGAGTCACTACATGGGGGAGTGGGATGCAACAAGTATGTCACAATTTGAAATGTCTCAGGCTTACTGTGATGGCCCTGACACATTTGCCATACCTCTCAACCTCAGAGCAAGAAATCTGGACAAAGCCATACATAGAAGTGGGTCAAAGGCCCAAAAATAAGGACAATTTTTAAATATTGCTCTTATAAACTTAGAAAGATAATATAATAGTAGGTCTTGCATTAGTATGAATTTTCTGAAGGGTATGAAATCTGAAACTCAAATGTCTGTCATTATTTTCTAACTTCAGTCTTTAATGATTTGCCACTAATTTGCCAACCCCCCCCCCACAATTTTATGAAAAATGGACCAAAAATGTGATGCAAAAATATAAAATAGCCACACAGTACAGCTTGGAACCTGTCAAAGAAGGCACACTTTTGTAATATTAGTACTGCTAACTTGAGCAGCTGACAAAATAAAAGAATCTACATGCATTTCTGAAATAAAAAGTAATCTATAACTCTGATTATTACAGTTATTTCTTAATTGTAAACCCTCCATGTTTTCTTCCAAAATTGCTATTTTGTGGAAGGATTATTAGGGGAAGAGCAACATTTTGAGCTAAAACTGGGGACAGTTGAGAAGTTTGGCTATGCCTAATTCTATAAAGCAATTTATTTGCATGTACCTCTCAACATGTTAATGCAATAAATCTGGACAAGGCCAAATATATTGGGGGAACATATAAACAGTACTAAAAAGTGCTCTTGTATAAACTGAGACAGTTGATAGAATAACAGGTCTTACTTTAGCATGCATTTTTCTGAAAGTTATGAAGTCTGAAACTCAGTGTCTGTCATTATTTAATGACTTAATTCCTAAACGATTTGCCAGAAAACCACAAATTTTATGAGGAACAAACCAAAAATAAGAAGCAAAAATCTATTCATTCTGTGAAAATCTGAACACTTGGGAGGTATAGTTCAGCTGGGGCTGTCTTTGAGTTTGCCGCCCTTCCCCCTTCACAAAATCATGGTCAAATGGAGCCTCCCCCCTGCAGCTATTCCAATGATCCATTACTTGGCTATTTCACTCCATTTACCATAAACACTAATGTGCATACTGCTTTACTTCTATTATGATTTGGACTTCATTTGAAAGTTTTATTTAGCATTTTACAGCACAAACACTAAGCCATCTGCTAAACAGAGCAATGCAGTCTCACAATGAAAACAGACTTAGCATTAAAACTTCTCTGCCCTTGAAACTCACATTCATTGAAACAGTATTAAAACCCACATTCAAAGAAAATACATTTTGCCAGTGGCAGATAAAGATTAACTTTTTGCTGTTTTCAAATCATAGGCCCCTTGCACATGAGACATACATGTGCTCTTTGATACACCTTCCTGATTGTATTAAATTATATTCCTTGTACAATACAGTACAGTTGTTAGAGGGCATTTTAAATTTATTGTTTTGAACATTTTTCCGGTAAACAATGAAACAAAATGCATGCACCAATAATAACAAAACTGCCCAGTTCAAAACATTTCCATCATAAAAGTCTACTCAAACTTCTACAGTCCACCATTATCAGTAAATATGCACTATCTCTGAAGAAGTAAAAGTCATCTTAATAATTCAATAATTCCACATTAAAGAAATCTGTAACTAATGAAGAGGTTGCTGTTAGCAAACACCTTTATATTTCATAGTTTCATTGAAAAATAAAGTGTATGTTGCCCCTGAGGAATACATTGCCTATAATAAGCATAAGCAGCACTAAACTTCTCTTCCCATGCAGCTCCCAGCTCCTTGTAAAATCTACTCAATACTCAACTGCATCTCAACTTCGCAGCACAAGAAATCTGAAAAGCCAAAATTTATGGGGGGGGGGGGGTCAAAAGCCCAAAAACCAGGGACACATTAAACATTGCTTGTATAATCTCGGAAAGTTGCTAGAATAAAATGCTGTGTTACCACCATACATTTTACTGCCAAGGTCCCCGTGCAAAACAGTCAGAGCAACATACCACTACACCAAATCAGCTGCTTTGTGAAAGAGAGGAAGACTGAAACTTAAATGGCTATCATTTAGTGAATTCAATTCTCACCATAGCTGTCAACCTCTTAGCACAAAACACCTGGACAAACCCAGTAATGAGGGAATACAGCCCTCAAACATATTCAGTGAATTCAGTTCTTGCCATAGCTGTCAACCTTAGCATAAAAAACCTGGACAAAGCCAATAATGGTGGAATACAGTCCCAAAAATAGGGACAAATTTCAAATATTCATCTTATAAACCTAGAAAATTGCTAGAATAAAATGTTTTGTGTTACTATGTATTTTCTTAAGAATATGAAGTCTGAAATTCAAATGCCTGTCAATTTTACTTATTTAACATTTGTTAACCAAGAAATTCTGATGGAACCAAAACAATTTTCAGCAGAGGCCCAGGGAGAAATACTGCATACACATGTCTTTGTAAAATGGCAGGAAACCAGAGCAAACACAGGGAAGAGATGCAGACTCCACACAGAAAGCACCCCAACCAAGAATTAAACCAGAGGACCTACAGCTGTGAAACAACAATGCTACCACTGCACCATCAAATATTTAAAGAGTTACACATTCAGAAACCTGAAGTCTGAAATTCAAAATGCCTGTCAATTTTATTTAACATTTGTTAACCAGGACAGTCTGACTTGGAGCAAAAAAACAATTTTCAGCAGAGGCCCGTGAAGAAATAATGCAGACACATGTCTTTGTAACATGGGAGGACACAAAAGCAAACCCACACAAATACAGGGAGAAGATGCAGACCCCACACAGAAGGCACCCCAACCAAAAATCAAACCTGAGAACCTGTAGCTGTGAGGCAACAATACTACCACTGCCCCATCAAATATCTAAGCATTTAAATATTTAGAAACCACAGATATTATGAGGAACAGAACAGATCAAATATGAGGCAAAAATCTGCAAATTTTTTTACAAATGGTGGTGGGTAGGGAATTCAGGCCCTTACCACCTGCATACAAGGTATAGGGTTCAAGCCTGAGGTATTCCCTACCACACCACCATGGGTTTGCTCTAACCACCAGTATATAGAAACTGGGCCATTACACACAACTCCACCCTTTGCCTAGATAACTGCTGACCTTGCCGCCGATATCCAAACAGTCCCTTTGCTGCCGCCGAGCAACCCTAGATATCCGAACAGTCCAAATCCTCCTTGCAACTGATCTAGCGCACCTCATTAGCTGCTACATGCACCTTGATTGGTCCAGCCTGCTGCTGCTGCAGTCCGGAGTGCCTCTATTCTGTGATGTCACCACCGCAGAAACTGCTGGGCATCTTGGGGCCAAGATGCCTTTCACCCTATCTAGACTGCTGAGAAAGCAGTCTGAGAGTGTTCCCGTGTATCTAGAGCGTGCACACATGAACAGACTTCTGGGAATTATGGTGTATGTTTTTGTGGTTCTTAGTTTTATTTGTATTTGTATTCTAGGTGGGAGGGCTGCAGTCCTGCAATTCTATAGCACGATCCGCCCCTGCTTATAATACTGCTGATGTGGTCTCCACAGCAGCTAATGCAGGTTCTATACTGCAGAAATATGCTTGCTTACATTATCTTACATTCACAGACTCTATTAAAACTTAGCTTCTTAATGCTTCATTGGATGAAGAAGTTTTGTTTGGCCCTTCTTTTCTGGGAGTTCTCAAAAACAGACTTTAGGAAAAACTAAACCAATGGGTTACTCAGATTTATCAGCCCTCCTTTTGGAAATATGTCTGATCCTTTTCCTCCATTATAGATTCCTCTTTCAATGTGCAAACTAAACATTTCCAAAAGGGCCTGGGTAATCAGATTCCCAAAACATAGTGGTACAGAGGTAATCAGATACAAGACCCCCTTCTGAAGTTTTCCAACCTGACTCAGGCAACTGCCAGTGATCTTCATAGAATTCTAGGGTACGTGGCCTCTGCTATTCTCATGATTCCCCTGAACTGGTTTCTGAAAATACAGGTGGTGTAGCTGTTGAGCCAGTTTCAATTAGTCTGCCACAACGTAACACTCATGTGTCAATGGGAGTGTTCAGTCTGCAACCTTAGTGCCTTGGTGACTTATGTATGTATGTATATATATATATATATATATATATATATATATATATATATATATATATATATATATATATAGATATATATATATATATATAATCACATAAAGGATGATAGCCACCCCCAACAAAGGCCCTACACAACTGCCATGTGGCAAAGAAAGGCATTGGAATTGCACCAAAAGAAACATAGTTAGCTATTAACAATGTTATACTCACCAACTGTAATATAAAATATTATTAAATAAACAAATTCCTTCTACCCATCATTTTAAGCCTTTGCATGTATTACACAAAGAAACCATGTATATAAAGCATACAACACTTATAACAAACATTATAAGAATGACCAGTAAAACAACTGTCAGTGACAGCAAAAGGGAAACAGTGCTCATAAGGATCCCCCTCATAACTCTCAACCTCTTAATAATGGTGGGGAAAAATGCCCCAAAATAGGGACAGATTTTTAAAAAATTGCTTGTGTAAACTTAGAAAGTTGCTAGAAAAATAGGTTTTTAATTATTATGTATTTTCTGAAGGATATGAAGTCTGAAACTCCAATGTCTATCATTATTTAGTGACTTCAAATTTCAATAAATTGCTAGAGAACCATAGATTTTATGAGGAAAAGACCAAAAATGTGAAGCAGAAATCTGGACATTCTGTACACATATTGCAAATCTGAATTAGTTGAGTAGTAGTAGTGCAATGATCATAAGTGTATATTATCTGGATTGGTATTTCTTAGTAGCAATCATGCAGGAGTGGTTTCATCAGTAACAGAAGCAACAGTCTGTACCAGGGCTGCTCTGTTATCTATTCCAAAAGAAGATCTAATTCTCTGGGTGAAGGATCAGGGCCTGTGGAATACATAATGTCTTCTTTCTCTTCATGTGATAGATTCACTGGGGAAGAAACCTATGCATGGAAAAATCCAATTGCTGCCTTCTCCCCAAAGTGTCAGGTGCCTTATTCCTTTCACCCAACCTTATGGCAGTATTTGTCTACTTCTTCTTTCATGGTTATTACCCCAAATTACTTGGTGATTGCAAGACTTTCCTCTTGATGTCTACAGTCGTTCCCACCAGCAGTATTTCCAGGTTGGGAATAGGTGAGTTCCTTAGAAAGGTCTCTGCTTCCACAGGGAAATTAATGACAATTTTGTTGAGCCTTTTAGGCAGACCAGGTACTCAGTGATTGTTCCTATGTGAATGATTTAACATATCATCCCCATTTTAAATTGCATTTTTTTCTGTGCTGACAACTTTTTAGTCTTATGGAAATGAAAATTAACTATATCTCGCTATTCCAATATGCCCTGGCTATGTTGCTATATTTTCTGGGCATCTTTACAAGTTCCTTCCTTGTAACATTGCTAGTGTTTTTTTAAATATTTTATATCCTTTTGCACTTTCTGCAACAATGAAGAAGGGGATGTCAATACGGTTTGCAGTAGGGCATAATCAATGGTAACCCCCCCCCCCCCCGGTGTTTTCGATTTGGGTTACCTGCCATGCCATCTGAGGATCTTGCTCTGATCTTTATTTCAGTAAGTGACTACATTCTGAATTGGTTGGGCAGCTGGCTATGCAAAACCTGTCTGCTAGACCAAACTATCTGTATACCTTTATAAACAAAGAAGCTTTGTTCAGCTTAGGAAATTTGCATGAAAATGCATCAATGTTTGCATATCATCACACTAGCACATCTCACCAAGTCTTTGAGTGTGTTCCACCACCTGTGAACCTATATTATTGTGTGCTTAATTTAGTTTTAAGTAGATACAGATTGCCACCTTAAATTTTTGATTGAAATTGCCTCTTTACTTACCACTGCAGATGGCTATCACTTCTGAAATCAGTGACTAAGGCAGAAACTAAAACTCTGATATAACCTACTCTTAGCAGGTCCTGAAAAGACTCTCTAGTATAAAAGGGAAGAAGAAAAGAAAAGAAGAGAAATTGAATATCATATTTTAAGCAGAGGTAGGAAATTAAATGCAAATAGTAAACAAAATGCTGACTGCTGTTGCTATATTGTGCTGGTGCAGATGGAAACCCATCCATGACCTCATAGGTTCATAGGTTCATAGGTTCGTACTAGGCTATCTGCCCTAGGGCATTTATAAGCCTAGCCAGAGTGTGTGTGGCTTTCACCACCCCTTAGGATGAGAATACTATGCCCTTTTAGGGTTTAGTTTACTGTGCCTCTGTCTAGTAGTGACACAGAGATGACCCCCGGGGTAAACCTACGATCTCCCATCCACTCGTCAAGATTTCTCTTGAATAGAATCAGTGAGGGGCTCTGCCTAACATGGACTGGGATTCTGTTCCAGAGTGTAGGGAGCCTCTGGGTTATGAATCTGTCCTTCCAGCATGTCCTATTTATTTCTGTGTTGAGGTTTAAGTCTCTTGCTCTCGTGGCTCTGATGGATTTGGATTTTCTGAGGTGGAGCATGTCCATTAATTCCGGATTGGACATGGCCTTGTACGTCAGGCACAGATCACCTCTGAGTAGGCGGTATGCGACTGAATAGAGCTGGAGTTTTTCAGTCGGGCAGCATATGACATATGTTTAAGACCCTTTATCCTCTTGGTGAGGAACTTTTGGGGTCTTTCCAACTGCTGCAGGTGTCGGGTGAGATACATCCCAAATGGGGCATTGTACTCAATCATTGGCCTGATAAGAGAAGAGTACAGGGGCACAATGACCTCTCTTGATCTAGATGTGAAACCCTTCATGATAAGGTGGGCAATATAGAAGGTCTTCCTAACCACTTTGGCAATGTGAGTGTCAAATGAGAGGTTACTGTCAACCTGGGTCCCTAGGTCCCTGATTACCTCTTCCGTACTTAATGGATTACCACCTATGTGGTAATTTGTGGGTACCTTGTTTTTCCCAAAGGGTATGACTTGATACTCATGATATTGAGTATCAAAAACTAAAAAAAATAGAGGCCATTGTTTCTGTGTTCTCAGCCAAGCCCTATTTGTCCTTTGCACTTTGTCTATCCCAGTTATTGTTTCTCCTCCTTCTTTGCCTGAAAAAGACCAGTAGTAATGACTGGATCATGCATGCATATATGAGTAGTAATGACTGGATACTGCACGCATATATGAGCCACTGTTCCTGTACACATATGTGCCACATAATCTTTTAAAATGAAGCAGAAATAAAAATGATTACTGGGCAATCTGGCTGTAGCCAAAGGAGCAGCGGACTGGGAGACCTTGAAAAATACTGATAAAGGAAAACACTGTGGCAGAAAACCAACAGACCAAGGAACTAAGAGGATAGATTATCAAGTTATGAAGGACACTGGGCTGTTAGGCTATCTTATTATTAACTGGGCAATAAAACAGTAGGTTAATATGTTTAATAAAAGGGTAATACCCCAGAAAATAAAATATCCTTTTAAATACTATGATGATAAGACATGAATCACAGCCCTTTTCATTACTAGGACATTCATTAGTAAAATTACAGAAACCCTTACAAATATTCCTGCATGAGTGTATAGCTCAGGACATCAGGCCCTGCAGATAAGAGTGAGGAACACATATGGGGGTAGAACTGTCCAGAAATTTGCATGAAATATATTCCCTTTGAGAAGATTTTTTTTTTCAACTTTATTTGTTATTAGTTTTATCTAGTCTCAGTTTAATGTTTGGTATCTGGCTAATGTAACCCCCAATCCAAAGGGAGGTCCTTCCACACATCCCTAGTAACCACAGACCAATCTGCTTTTCAAGATAATAGAGAGAGAATCATCATAGACCTTAGGCAGACATGAAAAATCTCTTTCTCCATTACTTTATCGAGTCATTTTTAAGGTAGATCTTTTATGTTTTACTTCATAAATTTCTTGTGCATCCAACACTCTTGGATGAAGGTTTATGTGTTCTTATGGCTTACTTTGATATGGTTAACTGCTCAACACTGTACCCCGTGACAGACTCATACATAAACCTACAAACGCAGGGATCTAAGGCATACTTTTTAACTTGCAGACATGGAAAATAGGTACAAAGGCCCTTGAAAAGTAACTACTCCTAGACAAAAATCTGGGTATCTAATTAGCATAAACGTTGATCACTAAATAGCAAATATCTCTTCCCACTTGCAGTAGGAATATAGGACACTTCTCAGAAACAGATGCTTAAAAAACAGAATGACAAAATAATGGAAAATTGTAAGTGTATTATTAAACAAGACCAATGCACTGCACAAACACGTATCATACACCAATGCACTGTACGAACACATATATAAATGCATGAACTAGCCATACCCAACAGAAAAAAATATGCTCTCCTCCAAAAAAAGGAAGCCAATCTGGTGGTCCCCTGCCATTAATAAACTCTAGAACAGAAGGAAGAAACTGTTGCATAAAAAGGTGAAGTCACAATATTGGAAAAACTCCTTATTAGCCTCAACAAAAAGTTGAGATCCCTCATCAATACCTCTAAAGCCAGCTATGAAGGCAGAATAGCAGCAGACACTAAAAACAACCACAAAGCCTCCTATAGTTATATCAAGAATCTCCATGGCAATACCCAGGTTTGCTCTGAGTTAGTGCACAATGGTACCTCCTATACTGAGCCAACAGATATTGTCAACATACTGGCCGACAGATTCAGTGCCAACTTTACCCCTCCCCCCCCAATGGACCAATCACAATACCGGAGGAATGCCAGGCACCCAGCATTACTGCAGAACAGGTTAAAGCTGCATTGTTTAAGGCCAAGAATACAGCTTCCATGGGACCTGACAAATCCCTGGATGTGTTATACATGAACTACAAAGTGAACTGGTACCACATCTGTGTGCCCTGTTTAATCACAGCCTCACCTCAGGCTTTGTCCCTACCAAATGGCGCACTGCTACAGTCATCCCTCTCCATAAAGGGGGAGTGACTACACACCCTGGGAATTATCGCCCCATTAGCCTGATGAGTTTTATATGTAAGGCTATGGAGTGCATCATCATGGACCTAATTAACAAGGATAGAGGGAATCTCCAAACTCTAGATCCCACTCAATTTGGTTTTACAAAAGGTAGATCATGACTGCTCAACCTGGCCAACTTCTTTGAGTCAGTCACCAGAGCTGTGGATGAGGGCAATGCAGTGCATACAGCCTACCTCGATCTGGCCAAGGCCTTTGATACCATTCCCCACTCAGGAATTATTGATAAACTCACCAAACTAGGCATCAACCCCTATATCACTAGGTGGGTTGCAAATTGTCTCACAGATGGAACCCACAGTGTGAAAGTAGTGGACTCCAAGTCAGACTGCTGACCAGTCATGAGTGGAGTCCCACAGGGATCGGTCCTGGGTCCTCTCCTGTTTGGCATCTACTTCTCAGATGTCCAGGCCAACATGGAAGGACTCTGGCTGACCAAGTTCGCAGACAACTGTAAACTGGGAGCCATTATTAACTCCCAAAATTATGTAGACATCCTACAGAGAGGCCTCACTGAGACCAATGACTGGTGTTGAAACCATGGCCTTAAGCTTAATGCCAAAAAATGTATCATCATCCCCTTTGGGAAAAACTCAGTTTCCACTAATTACAACATCGATGGGAGCTCACTGAACACTGAAGGCGTTATAAGAGATCTGGCGACACAGGTTGTCAGAAACCTCTCCTTCGACCACCACATTGCCACTGTGGTCAGAAAGTCCTTCTATGAGGCACATCTCATTACCAAGGGTTTTGCATCCAGGAAGAAAGAGGTCATCATCTCTCTCTCTTCTCTTCCCTCATTAGACCAATCATCAAGTATAATGCCCCATTTGGCATGTACCTCACTAGACACATGCAACAGCTGAAAAGGCCACAAAAGTACCTCATGAAGAGGATTCTAGGCCTTAAACACATCTCCTACATGGACAGGCTCAAAAACCTGCAGCTATTCTCTGTCTCATATCGTCTACTAAGAGGCCATCTCTGCTTGACTTACAAAGCAATGTCTGACCCAGCTCTGTTAGAAATGCTACATCTAAAGAAATCCCAATCCCTCTGCACCACAAACTCCAGAGACCTCAACCTCATTGCCACAATCAACAGAACATGCTGGAGGGACAGGTTCATAACCCAGAGACTGCCCATGCTCTGGAATAGACTTCCCATACATGTCAGGCAGATCACCTTGCTGGCCCTCTTCAAGAGAAATCTTGATAAGTGGATGGGAAATAGAAAGTTCACCCCGGGGTTCACTCCAGTGGCTCTACTTGATAGAGGCATTGGGAACTAATGTCTGGTGGCACAATGCCAGGGCACTTCTATGGGCTAGGCTTGTAAAGGCTCCAGAACCATTAGCCTAGTACAGTCTATGAACCTATGAACAGACAATGCAAAATCTGTAGACTTTAATGTACTGGATTGCAAAATTCTACCACACAAGCACAATTATTTTTGCTTCTTTAAAAGGGGAATGTAAGAAGTGTGTCTTCTTTAAATTATGTTGGTCATGTAATATTTTTTATGAGTACTAGAGATCTTCAAAAATCACACGTGATGAGGGTGAATAAGAAAATTGTGCACAGGGTAAATCATGCCTGAAAATAGGGATGTTCCTCCAAAATATGGACAGTTGAGAGGTCTGGTCTAAAGGTAAATAAAGATGCAATATTTTCGGTACAGAATTGGCTACAAAGTAACATGCAACAGGTAATAATAGGAGGACTCTTTATGTTGCCATTCCATGTCACCAGTTGGGTTCTTCAGTGCTCCGGCCTGGGGGCTGTTCCCGTTTGGCAACTTTTTCCTTATATACGATAATTTCATTGTCTAGTTCAGACATATGACTACCACCTTGGAAGCATCATTGTTAACATCAATGACACTACCTTGTAGTGTAGTGTAAACAGTACTTTACATTTTATAAAAATAGTACAGTAGATAACCTTGTCTTCAATGTAAAACCAAAAAAGCCACATTCTAACATTTGTTCTTCTCTCCCCATCCACCAGTTTTTTTAATTACTAAATAAAAGAACCCAAAATTTGAAAAAATTAGTAAAAGATCTTGGATTCCTTGTAGATGTTGACTTTTCATCTGATACCTGTATAAACTCTGTCATCTGCAAAATGTATGGAGTTACCCACCTGATCCTCCATGGGGCCAAGATTTATGTAAAGGAGGCAAGATCCTCCTGTATGCAGCTCTTATCAGACCACTTATAGAATACAACAGCTGGTACAATTTGAAAAAGTACAATGATTCCTCACAAAAACAATCAAGGGTCTTCAAGGCTTGTCTTATAACCAAAGACTCTCGCTTGTCTGTATCATACTGCAATCTTAGAAGAGAACTATGCCTAACATACAGAGTACTAAAGGACCACTTACTATTCAAAATTCTTTCTTTAAAATGCTCCTATGGTAGACAGAAAACTAGAGCACACCCAACTTCAATAAATGTTAATAAATGTTGCTCACTTTAGTATGTACCTAGCCCCCTTTGGTATGTACCTAACCAAGCTTATCCAACAACTGCAATGTCCATAGAGGTTTCTCACTAAAATAATACAGGGCTTAAAAAACATGTCCTATACAGACTGCTTAAAAACACTATCTTGTATTCTGTTTCCTACAGGCTGTTGAGGGGAAATCTATGCCTGGCATACAAGCTACTGTTAGACCCCACTCTGATGGACATCCTGCATATCTGCAGAATAAAATGTACCAGAATTACCCATTCTAAAGTTTTAAATCTTGCCAGTGATATGTATAGGAGAGGCAAGTATTTATCCCAAAGACTATCCCTTCTCTGGAATAGGCTCCCCACACATAGGAAGCAAAGTTCTTTCTAATCCAATTCAAGTGTAACTTGGACAATTGGATTTGGAAATGGAAATTCATCCTTGGTTTGGCACCTATGTCTTTAATGGACAAAGACAGCCTGTAAATGTATCATCTACCAAGCCCCTGCTTACACTTACCAAGGTTAACAGAACTTGTTAGAGATTTGGGATGCATGGCTAGGCTTAAAAAGGCCCCACTGGTCATTAGACAAGTACACACCTATGACCCTATGAAACTATGAATCTGCAGCATGAAATGTGATACTGTCATATGTAAAAAAACGCTCCATTGCCTATGAAATAAACTGTGCTGTGATGATAAGTAAAGTTGATAGAGTCATTGCATATATTGTGAATATGTAATATAGCCATTGCCACTTTACGATTATTGCATAGCATTGCCATTTTAAGAGTCTATGTATTAATGCATTGTACTTTGAGCCTAGTGCCAGTGAGTCTGTGATGACTGAAGTGTTATCATTTCTACTGAGCAGCCCCTTTATGCAGAGTAAAAGTTATTTATTTGGTGTATCCTGACATTTTTGACACTGGCATTTGATATTGTGGGGTAAACATTAATGCACATCCTGACATCTCCCTTCAGTTATGCTCAGCCCCATCAAGGAACTGATTGACTACATAGCATACCTGCAGATTCGAACCTGGGATCTGATACATCAAGTTCTTCAATGGTTAATAGGCACTGAGTTTGTTCTCCATACCTATAAACCTATGTGAGGGGGTGAAGGCTCACATATAATTAGATATTTCCTGGGGAAGTTATATAACAATTCGTTGTTATATAACAATGCATATAAATGATTTTAGTAGAACCTTTACAATGACATTTTTAAAATGCACATAAAGGAATATATTGGTTATATATATATTGATTATATAATGAAAGGTAGTTTATATTGCACAGCCAGTGGTATTTACTTTATTTACAAATAAGCACTGATTTCCATGTAAAGTGCACATAGCTAGGAAGACTCCACTGCATAATCAGGTAGACAGATTCTTTTTATCTAATAACAGTTTCTAAATGTATGTTGATGTGGTTTCCAGAGCACCAGAAGTGTCTGATAACAATTAAAAATGACTTGGTAGTGGAATTCAAAATGATTAATCAGGTTAAGAATCACTGAAATTCAAAGTGGTAAACCGGTACTTTTGAACATTTAAGCACTAAATAAGCATACTTAATCCAAATGCTTTTGCTAGAGAACTATTCACTTCCAACATTATTCCCAGACATTGTAGAATCACGCCTATTCATCTGATCTATAATTGTACTGAATTCAAAGATTTACCACATCAGAGAAAAGTGAAAAAATGATTTTCCCTTTATTCCAAGATTGTGCGGCCTCAGAATTAGTATATTTAAAAGTAGTGTGTGCTGTGACATTACTCCTCATCAGGGTCAAATGGGTCACAGATTCTTTCAAAATATCAAGTAATTTTAAGGAATTAAATATATAGTGTTTTGTTGTTTATACATGAAAAAACAAGAAATTAGAAGCTCATTCTTGATGGTTAAATGCTCAGTTGTTACATGATTAATCCATATTATTCCCTCGGTAATACGGAATATCAAGTTTTGGTACATAAAGGGGCAGCCACATTTGTGCTTTGGTACCTACTAATATCCCCAGTATCCCATGTGGGCATACACAAGTAGTTTTGATACCAAAGGTCACAAGTAAAGTTGAAAATGAATTCAAACGCCTCTGTAGCATAATTAGGAAGGCTTCAGTGCACAGGGTAGCTGGATTGGTTTTGTTCCTGTAGCCATAACCAGGTGACTTTCAAAGGGCTGTCTGTGGTTAATGTTTCAATATAAAGTGAGTTAAAGACCTCTATGGCATAACCATGTGGGCTTTATTAACAAAGGAAGGGCAAGAAGTACTGTTTGGCTGCATTACCATTGTCTGTAGACTTTGTTAGTACAAGTAGACACAAGTAACACTGTGAAGTGGGTCACAGAGCCCAGTACGATGTGCAGATTTCATTGAATGTCCTAGGATTTGGAGGTCATATAGTAACTTCCATACTAAGGAAAATCTAATAACATTAAGGAGAGTAGTTAATACAGATGGATAGTGTTGGAAATGAAGGGGGTGATCGAATAACATTAAGGAGAGTAGTAGTTAATACAGAAGGCTAGTGTAAATGAAGGGGTGATCTAATAACATTAAGGAGAGTAGTTAATACAGACGGCTAGTGTTGGAAATGAAGGGGGGGGGTGATCTAATAACATTAAGGAGAGTAGTTAATACAGATGGCTAGTGTAAATGAAGGGGGGTGATCTAATAACATTAAGGAGAGTAGTTAATACAGACGGCTAGTGTTGTAAATGAAGGGGGGGTGATCTAATAGCATTAAGGAGAGTAGTTAATACAGATGGCTAGTGTTGGAAATGAAGGGGGTGATCTAATAACTTTAAGGAGAGTAGTTATTACAGATAGCTAGCGTTGCAAATGAAGGGGGGGGATCTAATAACATTAAGGAGAGTAGTTAATACAGACGGCTAGTGTTGGAAATGAAGGGGGGTGAAACAGTTCGTTTAGCTGGTTTAACATTTAAAAACCTCTTCTTTACGACATTTTATTAATTGCCCAGTCCAAAATCCATAAATCTCACAATGTTGCTTTGTGCTTCTATGTGAGACAGCAACACAGTCTCCTTCTGAACAGGTTCTTGTTGAAATTCCAAGGAGTGTTATTGAAATACATAGAATAGCATAACTGAGAAGTATAAATAAAGGAGATAAATAGAATGTCCAAAGATGCATTCCTTTGAAGTATTTTTCTTACTCCAAAGTACAGAGATCTCAGAGTTAGCATTTATAAGTAGCAGTGGTTTGGGAGGAACACCCACTTGTCATGCTGGGGGTGCAGGTACAGTTGAAGCTCCCATACAAAAACAAAAAAAAAACAGACAAAAAATCCTTGAATGGCATTAAAGTGAGTTTTAAAATGTGCTGTATTTGTTTACCAATTGTACATTATCACTACATTGATAGGCCTCTTTCAACCTCCTCCACGGAACAAGATTCTTGCCATTGAAGTCATATGAATCTGCAAAGATTTTTGAAGCAACAATACAAGAAAGGAAATTGTTTGTGTTATTACTAAGCAAAGGTAATCAAAGCAGATATGTCCTCTTAGCATGGGACAGACAGGAATTAATGCCTATCCTCATTTATTTATATACATAATTGTCCAGGGTATGGAAGAAAAAGGGAGCTACAACGACCCAAGACTTTCATACACCTCAAACAGCAGCCTCATTTGGGTATAAAACAGCTTTTCAGTTAGGTACCCCAAGAACAGAGACTAATTGAGATCATACCCAGACCTGACATTACCAAAGGGACATATTGCTCAGCAGCACTGATATCTCACTATTCTCAGCAAAATGAATGTGCAATCTGTATTGTGGAAAAGGGCATCTTAGGACCTGGCCATTTGGTGGGTGCTAAGCTTCTGAGGGCTATAACTGCACTCCTTGGCATAGGAGTTCTACATGCATGAATGGGGATAATATGTACTAAGTCAGAGGCTATGACATCTTGGAGTGTTCCCCCTTTCTCTGAGGTACAGCAGTCTCAGAGTTAGTTTGTATAAGTAGCAATATAAGTAGTAGGGGTAGAGAGGTACAGCTCAGAAACTGGGAAATGCAGGAGCAAATATCACCTGAAAAAATGTTACCGTGTTGGGATATAGAGTTTGGAAATATGCCTTTTTTTTTAATCTCTGTTTATTTTTGGGGGGTTTTGGACCTACAATTCCAGGTCTCACACTCACGACAGGAAGTTTTAAATGTTTCACAAAAACTAAGCTGTTAACTATATTTCTTATTTGCTCATTTCACCAAGAAAAATGTTAATTTTCTGTGAAATGGAGACATATATATATATATACACAGACACACACACACACACACACACACACACACACACACACACACACACACACACACACACACACACACACACACACACACAAGTGTAGGGCAGCCTACGTATTTTATTGTTAGTATGACTTCTTGCTGCTGTCATTGTTAAATCATCTTGCTATTCCAACTGTCTTCTGTTCCTCCTGTCTCGTAGGAGACCTGGAACCTGTTTGTAAGTGATCTGCTCAAGGCACTACAATTCAAAAACATGTCCTTTTGCACTGGTAAACTTTTGTAGGGATACATCTAAAATTCTCCTATTACTTCAGGGGTGCTGCAGCTGTGTGCCTCCTATTCTGGAAACAAAAAGTGTTTCTAGCAATAAGTCCATTTGTTCGCTGTTGATTCCCCCTAAGGGCAGAGTATCGCAGGTGATATGCTGTCTGAAACACTTTGGAATGATAAGTAGATGTAGCCACCAAAATGTTCTTTAAGCAGAGATGGGTGCACTGATAAGACTGGAGCACATAGTTGGACAGTTTTCAGTTAACTTAGATGCAGTGTGCTACTGTTAAACTTAATGGAGTCAAGCTTCTTCTTTCTTAAAGTTTGCTACTGCTACACTGATTATGCAGCACAAAAATACCAAAATTAAGCATTAATTTAACTTTAGTAATCAGTGAGAAACAACAATAATATTGCAACGTTTTTTGCAGAGGAAAAGCTAAACTGATCTTTGAGATTTTTGGTTGCTAAATAGAGAAAAACAAGAACGAAATAGGAATAGTAACATAAAATCATTACTTGAAAAATATCTTCTGCAATAAATTATTAGCTTGAGGGATAAATGTAACTATTCTTTAAATGAAAAGAAATGGAGCTTGATTGTTCTTCATATGAAAGAGGATTACTGGAAGGTGATGTCATTCTGCTAATCTTCACATCCTGGCTCTATGCCCTGCTTATGTATTCAATAAGCAAAGTAACACACCAATAGGCCAAAAAAAGAGGCAGGAGAGACTTGCTTTGTTATTGGGATCCTCTGCTCAGTACTACTGGTAAAGGAAATAGTTTTGTGATCAAGTCTACACCACAATGTTCCCCCAGAGGCCAGTCTCAGAGGAAGGAAAGCCGTATGTTATTACTCAGTCTTCCCTTCGTACAGTACTTCCAGATACATCAACTTCATTCTGTGATTGTTTCCCTATGATAACAACATCAGTGAATACTAATTAATAAGAGCATAGGTTATGCTGGAAATAAAAAAAGATAAAATGTTCTATTTCCATCTGCTTGACATGGTTTTTGCAGAGGGGAGCAATTTGTATACATAAGGATGTGTTTAAGCTTCACCTTTGCTATAGCAGATTGCTTGTCTTTGTATTTTACCCTGAGACCCAGTTTCACTGTGTCTGCAAGTGCATTTTGTTTTCCACTAAACCTGGACAAATGTTTCCGTATGACTATTTCTACCATGTGAGTGAAAGTAAGCCCTTACAGAAAATACTTATTTTTCCAGCTTTATGTATCTTACTTGTGAAGAATTTATTTATATTACTATGTGGGGGTACATCAACATATCTTATATACACTTACAGGCTTCATTGTGTAGCTTCTAATGATGCTTTAATGGTTTCTGCTGTTGAACTAACAACAAACTTTTACAGCTGAGTTGTTATATTTCCTTTAAAGGGACAAACAGACATATTAGCATTCCTTTTAAAATGGATTTTTCAAATTAGACAGTCACTGTCTTGACTCATTCTATTATATTTGTCTTCAGTCTGATGGCAGCAGTCCCTGTGTATTATTGACACCTTATGAATCAGGCCTCCTTGTATCTTTCTCAAGATTAATGGGATGGTTGGAGAGGTTAGTTGTTACAGCAGCAAGTGACCTTTCTTTCACAGAAGAATTATGCTAAATTGTGAGCAAAGTATGCATAAGTATTTCTGCTGGATAGAGAATGACTTATGACTTTTGTTTTCCAAGTTTGTTAGTGACAGACTTTTAGTATGCCATGACACAAGTGTACAACACATGCAATCACTGTGCAGTAATAACGTGATGTAAAACTGCATCTTCTTCAAGGGGAATGATGTGTAGATCCTATGCTTGATTAATGTGATACATAATTGGGGGGGGGGGGGTTAAAGGAGTCTGAAGTCCCCTTCCAAATTTGGCACATCTGTATTAAGAGGCTCCACGGAACATGCTCTCTGAGAATAGCTGGTAATTTTTGTTTTTTCAGCATAAAAATTGTGCAGAGCTTCCTGCTCTCTGGGTGACTGAAAATTTGCCAGCACACTAACATGGCATACAGAGATATTCCAGAGAGCCCCTGTTGTATTTGCACCTAGTTTTGTCAATGTGCTAAAGTGACATAGCTAGCAGTGTGATGCAGTTAGTAGCACATCAACCTCTGAACCAGAAGGCAGTAGGTTGTATTCCAGATCTGAGCATGAGGCATGAGGTCTTATATATGAAGACTGGAATGTGAGTAGACCACAAAGGCTATCATATTTAATGAGGTAAACTACTTCAGATGAGATATTAACCCAAGGTCTGTTCTACAAATCCTAGTGCTGGGTCTGTCCTGTTAGGTACCTACATGTAACTAAAACACCTAAGATGTGATCTGAAAAATCAAATAGTAGACTAAAATGTCTAACTTACACCCTACTTTTATGGATAAGAGCCATATGACTGCCATTCTAGGGTCTTTGTCATGCATGCTTTATTTGTGGGAAAATTATTGGTAAGAGTTTCATGAATAATTTAGAATACACAGTACAGTACTAATGCTTAGAGTATAACTACACAAATGAAAAAAAAAATGCAAAATTGTACCTGTGGCATATAGAGATGAAGCCCTAGCTATGTAGCAGGTAATGCAAGTTCAGATAGTGGCTTGGGCATTTGAAAGTACAG
Organism: Protopterus annectens; assembly: GCF_019279795.1. NCBI lineage: Eukaryota > Metazoa > Chordata > Ceratodontiformes > Protopteridae > Protopterus > Protopterus annectens. The sequence goes on along the minus strand of NC_056746.1, from coordinate 851,700,131 downwards.
GCAGAAAGGATGGGCATGCCCATCAAGAAGTGATAAATGCACATGCTCAGAGACACACATTTATGGCTGAGCTTCAGTGGAGGTTGGGGAATGTGTAGGGTTATTGTGCTTGAGGGGGGCAGGGATCAGGTTGAGTGTCAAGTGGATGTGCCAGCATATCCCATTGTGCACACTTCTATGAGATGGGATGGGCACATGCAGGATGTAGGTTCTTAGGATAAAACACTCCTTGACAGCCTATGAAGTCTTAGTCTCCTCACTGACCCTGAATATGGTAATTAGTCTGGGGTGGCTAGTTTGGTTTTGATAGATTTTGTGGATGAGGTAAGATTCTGAGCACATCTGATGATCAGCTAGGGAAGCTATAAATGTTGTAAAAACATGCTATAAATTGTGTGTGCTATTAATACCAAGTAGAGCAAACAAATTATAAAGCACACTGCATGCAAAGTAATCAATATAGTGAGTCACTTCTGCTGTTTTTTGTCCGGTGAGACAAAATAAACCAATGATTTGTATCTTGTGAGAGCAAATAAATATGTAAACAAATAATAATGAAAAAAAATTAGTAATGATATGAAGATATAACCTAACCAAACAACAATGTAAAATCAAAGTTGTCAGCACTACTAGCATCGAATGCAGACATAAAAAATAAATCCTCAGTAAAAAAACTGTGTACAATTAAAGCATTAAAGTTGCTCTGAAATCATTTCCCACAGAATGAAAAAAAGTTAAGTTAAAATAAATATCTGACTTGCCTCATAGATCCCTGTAGTCTTATAGGCAATTTCACTGTATTTCAAATGCATGTTTAAAAAAATGCTGTCTTTGGTCAGTATCATTATCAACCCACTCTGTCCTCATCCACATGCCGAGTTGGAATGGTTAGATTGTCATACTCTGCTAATCCCAGCCTGCGCTATGTGACTATAACCAGAATGCTACAGGAGGATGCACAAAATAACTACAAGTTTGGCACACTCAGAAATGTGAAATGTCTATAGGCGGATATGCAAAATGACTACAAGCTTAGCTCATTCAGAAATATGTAACACCTATAGCAGGATGCAAAAAACAACTACAATTAGTACACCCAGAAATATGAAACACCATTCTTCCAATATTATTGATTTTCCCTGACATAGAGTTGCCTATAATATCAAACATATATGGAGTATAGCTTGTATCATTGCTACTTGGTGGTGTTACATACAATGCTGGCATATATGTAGTGAGCATTGACAAGATCCATAGGCATGCAGCCAACTGCACATGCAAGCTGTGCTTCCACATGCAGCTATATGCATGCATTGCTAGTGTCTTTGAATATTTTTTAACATTATTTACAAAGCAAGGAAATAAAAGATATACTAAACATTTTCCTTAAAAGTTAATCAGAGCAACAATAGTACAATCATATAGAATTGTCATTACATCTTCAATCTAATTCAAAATTATATTTTGATACTAAAGACTCTAATTTGTTCCAATAATTCAGTTTCAATGGATTTTTCACATTTCTTAGTTTTAGTGCATCTTTTTTTTTCATTTTTAGAAAAAGAAAATCATCAAATGAAGGTTCCATATTAGAGTTCCATTTTCAGTTATTGTTTTTCTTGCAATTGGAAGTAAACCTAGACCATTATACATTTTACATTGTATAACTGAAGGAACAGGTGCATTCATTAGAATTACTAATCTTGTAAGTATGCATTTGTCAGTCCATAAGGCTTTAAAGAATTATTTTATAACATTCTAAAATCAGTGCTTTTTTCACAATCAAAGAAAAATATGAACCCACTCAGCTCTTAATACTTTATCATATCTCCAAATAGAATTTGTTACTCCTTTAAATTTTGACAACTTAAAACAGTGTAATAAACATTCGATACTTCCACATAAAGATTTTCCAATGTACATTTGTAGATGTTTGGCTAATAGGCTTTAATATCACATATTTATTCTTTTCTTCTAAAAGTTTATTAATATGTAAAGAATTTATAAAGTTCCAGTAAGTTTTATCTAATTCATTTTTATTATTTACTTGAATCTTGTTAAATATTTTCAATTTATATGACTCTTTTAATTTAAATGACTTAAATATAATTTGTTCATGAATGTTTTTCCAATGTCTAACCACTGAATAATTATATTAAACATAACTGTTAGACATAGGATTTGAAATCTGGAAAATTAATTCCTCCATATTCCTATACTCTTTGATGGTTCTTGACTGATGTTCTCAGTTTTATTGGGTACCATAAGAATGATAGCAATAATTTTTCCGATTTTTCTACATATTTTTTTCTCAGGCAACACAGATTCTGATTGTAACACATACCCTGGGATTCAGCAAGCAGCATTGCAGGAATAAGTTATTCCTGTATGGCAGGGACTGCTCCTGTACAGGACGGCAGTGAGCCTTGCATATTCATGAAGGCGCGCTGCCTGTGCTGTTAAACTTACACGGAGCCGTGTACGAGTGCAGGGGATGTGTCTGAGAGCAGAGCTCTCACAATACACATGCCCCTACACTCCAGAATTGCTGTTCAGCATTGAAAATGAGTGAGAATGCTCATAACACTCCCAACACATCAGGAACATACCTCTCAACTGTACAGATTTTGCCAGAATGTCCAGATGTTTGTGTCATATTTTTTGTGTGTTCCTCCTAAAATCTGTACCTGTCTGGAAAATAGTTGAGGATTGAAGTCATTAAATAATGAGAAACATTTGAGTTTAAAAGACTCCACATCCTTCAGTAAATCCATGCTAATGCAAGAGATCTATCAGTATATCAACTGTCTAAGTTTGTAAGAGCAATATTTAAAATCTGTCCCTATCTGTCTCTCATCATTTTAGGGTTTGTCCAGAGTTTTTTGCTCCAAGAGGTTGAGAGGTATGCCCGCCATGAAGCAGAAAGCTGATAAAAGTACATGGTTCGCATTAGCAGGGATATTCTGAAGGGTATAGCCAAAATAACACAACAAAAGTTTTTTTTATAAATGCGATAAAGTTTAAACGTAGCTGCTTGTTGCTTAGCTATGCTTAGTCCAGGTTAAACAGCACAAGAAGTTAAATAGCAAGAGACATACAATATAAGCATTATTGCAATAGTGTAGTGGCTAGAGCGTACACTTTACGAGCAGTCGTTCCCAGTTCAATTCCCACTATAACCAATCCACATTTTAAATGTGACAGCAGTGCAAAAAAACATTTTTTTTTTGTATTACCTACTAAATAACATATATTTGTTAACTGGAGTACTGCATTAGGTCCAGATGTGAGATGTCAGTGTAATAAAGTTGCGAAATCCCCATATAAACACAAGTGCCCCATACAGTATAGTCACACATGAATAAATGTAATGAAAGAACATTGGGGAATGTCAGGGACAGTAAACAAATGTATAATATGTAATCAATGATGAATCAATGCCATGCAGCAGATAGTCTATAAAATGAAAAATAAGCAATGCTAAGCATTGCACAGCTCTGCTTACCAGGTGTAAGCATTGTGTAAATATGACTGCTAAGCAATGAGTAGCCCAGTTAAGTGGATTTGCCCATCAGTAACAGTGCAGAACCTGTCCCTTTAAGCAATACCAACCTTAGCTAAACAGGTTTGCCTGTAACTTAGCTTAGTTCAGAATATTCAAAACCATGCAATCATGGCAAAGGCTGGGAAACAGGGCACATTTAAACCCCACAGGTGGGAATACAGCTCATAATTGGTTGCAGCTTCCCACAGTAGGCAGCAAGGCTGGAGTCGGAGAGGTATTGCGCTTCCGGGCACAACACTGGGGCATCCGAGATTCCAAGGTCATGGTAGGACTCCTGGTAAAAAAACACGATGAAAGACTGCTGCCGGGCCAGTAACAAGGCTCCAAATATAAAGCAAAAGCATGGGACCATCTCACCTGTGACCTCATCAGCGCCAATGGTATCCCTCAGACTGGTGAGCAGGCCAGGCACCACTATGCTGACTTGAAACAGAGGAAGAAGGAGCTCTTGGATCAGTGGATCCAAGAATCAAGGAAGAGGGGTGATGTCTCAGCAGTGTGTAAGTATTCATACCAGTAACTGTTTAATAATGTCCAGCCTGTGTATATGATGGATAGGTATGGCTAAATATTTCTCTATTTCTCTTACAGCTGCAGCTGAGTGGGCTGTGAATCAGGAAGCCCATGTGAGTAGGCTGCAAAGTCTGTGTCACGAGGCTGATGAGTAACAATCCTGCTTGTAGTAGTCATAACAAATAAATATAAAAGTAGTAGAATGTCAGCTGCCAGTATAAAAACTGTTTTGTGTATGGGTTGTACTGAATAAACCAGACAATATGACAGTAATAGTCCCATATAGGTCGTATTTAAATAAAACTGTAACTGCCTGACAATAAAGCTCTAAATCCTGGACTGGTTGTGTTTACTCTGGTATTGTATGGCATTTTTAGTGTTGCATTCTCTGAATAGTAATGTTGCATTAACCGCTGTAAACCACACTGTGCTACATAATAAAAATGTCTAGGAATGTCTGTATAAGACTGTTGTAATTACAAGGTCAGATTGTACAACCGAGATAGACTTAGACAGAAAACAGTGAAGAGATATACAGCAATATCCAAATAGAGCACTCTACTGTGACAAAAAATAGTTGTATTTTTAGCAGACACAGCCATGGTTCAAATCCTGGGAGTGATAGTAAGCTATATTCTGCCTTTTACCCTGTCCCCCTGGCAAATCAGTGGGATGATCTCAGAATTTTAGGCAGCTAATAGTGACATACATCTGATTTTCAGACCTCAAAACCTTCAGAAAATGTGTATGAAAACAAACCTGTCACTCTAGCAACTTAACAAAAGTTTATGAGAACAATATTCAAAATATGTCCCATTTCCACCCCATGTTATCAAGCTATGACCAGAGTGTGTGCATTAACAGATTGAGAGGTATGTGCATAATATTAACTCAGAATCTGGGAATATGTGTGGAAACATTCAGGCAGTGTTAACAAACATTCCCTCCACAGGTCTATCAGATAAGAAAACTGTGCCTGCCAATAAAGATTGAATCCTGGACTGGTAGTGTTTACTCTGGTATTGTATGGCTGACATGCACCATTAAGAAGATCTGATATCAGAATAATACTGTCGTGTCAACCACTACTTCTCACACTGTGCTACATAAAAAAATGTCTAGGAATGTCTGTATGAGACTGTTGTAATTACAAGGTCAGACTGTACAACCAAGAGAGACTCAGACAAGAAACACAAGAGATAGACAGCAATATTCAAACAGCACACTCTGCTGACACTTAAAATTGTGAGATTTTTATCAGACATATCCATGGTTTGAATCCTGGAAGTGGTAGTAAGCTGTATGCATAATCATACTCAACTGTACACATCCTTTCAGAATGTCCAGATAATTGGCTCATATTTTCTGCCTGTTCCCCTGTCCCCATGGCAAATCAGTGGGATGATCTCAGATTTGTAGTCAGCAAATAATGACCTCAAAACCTTCATAAAATGTATATGAAAACAAATCCTCTCACTCTATCAGTCCTCCAAGTTTATGAGAGCAATATTCAAAATATGTCACATTTCCACTCCCATGTTGTCAAGCTTTGACCAGAGTGTGTGCAATAAGAGATTGAGAGGTATCTGCATAATATTAACTCAGAATCTGGAAATATGTGTAGAAAGAGTCAGATAGTGTTTACAAACATTCCCTCCACAGGTATACCAGGTAAGAGATGTAGAATTTAGCTATAAGACAGGTGAAGTATACACTTGTTTACAAACATACCACTGGCCAAACCAAGGCCATAGGGTAGTGTAATAATACCTGTACCTTAATGATTAGAGCAATGATCAGTAAAGTTGTGAGAACTACAAGGATATATAAGTTGCTAATTGACATCTCTCCCCTCCACCATATCTGCAACAATAATCTAAATAAACAAATCAATGGGTGTGTTTATACCAAACCTACTGTTAGGACATATGTCTTATTGTTTAATAACTATTGAAATGTGTTTCTATTAATGTTCCATGTTGAAATACTATCATTGGTGGCCTGTTGCTATCAATGTAACCTGCCATGCCGTTGTAATGGCCACTGTGGTTCCATATATGCACGTGTTCTATTTGCTATGCAACTGGTTCCAAATCTGGTGTTTTGGGTTAATGGGAATATCTATGCATGCTGTTATAACTAATCCTGGATTGTGTTGACTATTACTAACCCACATATGTTTTAAAACTGCAACACCATAGCACGTTTGGGAAGGCCAGTCCCAGCAGACCCACCTCTCCCACCTCAACTGGCCGTGGCACTGGGCTGCAGCACATCTGGGACCCACCTGGGACCTCCTCGTCTGCTGGTCCTGCACCACCTTCAGGTTGAAATGCCTCAGGGGAGGGGGGCTTGCCCCCCCCAGGAGCAGACACGGATAGAACACTGTCACCCGTAGTCAAGTCCGGAGGTTGGTGCATAGCGAGCTCCGCAGGGACTATGGAGATCTGCTAAACCAGCTTGAGGGCTGCGTAGCACATTTAGAAGGTCAGCCTGCCCTTCTACCCAGACCTCAGCACAGCCACCTTTGGGGCCGTGAAGGTGCAGTGGTGACTGCCCATGGGTGGGGACCTCAGTCTCACTGTTTCCATTTGGGGGGCTCATGGGCTTCCGATTTCTAAACACCCCTCCCTGTCCAAGGTGTTTACCCCTCACATGTGTCATATACCACCCCTGTATGCTGTCTTGTCTATCTTGTCTGCCTTCCTACCCAACCTACCTCCCCAAATATACCTACTATCCTTCCCCAACATTCCACTCTCACCTTAAAAAAAGGGCAATCTGTTCCCAAAAAAAAAATCTTTCCCCATGCATAGCTGTCCATTTCACACACGTGTCCACTGGACACATGTAATCTGGTCTAATGGACTTCACAACATATTAATTTTGTCCTCGGCCCTCTCTCAGGGGTTTGAGTGTCCAAATCTACCTCCAAATTCAGTTTATATGCACAGCTGTTGCTGTAGAAGAAATGAACCTCCCTAAACCAATCCTGCACATCCCTAGCTACTTTCCCTATTGTCTTTCCCTCTGCGTGCCCCCTTTTTCACCACTTTCCTATCACCCCCTTTTCTTTTAAAGAAATTAGCATGGGATAAGCAGGAATAAGCACTTTAAAGCAGTAGTAAGCAAGATTAAGCCTGTTTGCATGATGCTAAGCAATGCCTACACAGATTAAGCACTTTTAAGGCTAACTGTCTGTAAGCATATTTAACTGGAAGTTAGCATTGCTTACCATAGCGCAAACCCACTTACAGCTGTTTAAAAGTGCCATAGTCACTCTGTATCCAAGAGCCCTTGTTCTGACAGCAAGAAAATAACCACCCCTTGCAAGTCTCAAACCAAGAACCCTGTACTCCAGAGTCACAGTGATTTACCACTACACCATTTGAGCTGTACATAAATGTGAAGTTTTCTCAAACATATCATGCAGCACAGTAGGGAAAATGTATTTATATTTGTAAATGCATATATATATATATATATATATATATATATATATATATATATATATATATATATATAGTTAGGTGTTTGGAATACATAATAACTGATTAATGCAACTCTCAAACAAAACATTTGATACAGTAATATGAAAAACATAACATACTCTGCTGTCCAGGCTAAGGCCTTCAAGTAGTACAACAGTAAAAAGCACTTGCCTTGAAGATAAGAACCAATCAACACTTAATTACAGATGTAGTTCAGCAGCCTCCAATTACACTCTGTACTCAACCCCTAGGGGTGAAAGTATTAGTTGTCACAATGTAAATGTATCTGTTACATAACAATGCTTAACTTAAAACATCACTATGACACTGACAGAACTGTGTGTAGGACAGTAAGCTGTAACCCACCACTGTTCCCATGGTGAAATGTATGAAAATGTACACCCATATACCTAAATGTTTCTTAACACAGATATCACTGACATATTGTAACAGCCTAGATTAAAAGCATTTAATACCTGTCCCCCATAAAATGTCTTACAAGGGCAAATAGTGTTTTCCATGCACTGACATCTGGACTGTACAAGGTTTCACACGTTTTGTCCAGCTGTTGCCCTCATAAATATGGACCCTACCCCACAATTTGTGTGGGAGCCCACAACATCACTTAAATGATAGCAGGAATGCCAGTACTAAATAATGATAGGACATTACCTAACAACCTCTTACTGCATGACATCTGGACAAAGCCTGGTATATATGTGGAGGACAGAGGCTGGAACACAGGGCCATATTTGCACTATTGCTGTTATACACTGTGAAAGTTGCTAGTGTTACAGGATTGGTCGCAACATACCCTTACTCAGGAATATGAAGTCAGAAAAACAAATGGATGTTGCCATGTAACGATAGCAATCAACGGAGATAATACCACTGTTATGTCAGACACAAGACCTGTGTGGTGAACAGAAAAAACATAGCCACTCCTCTGGACATCATGTGGATAGGCCCACAGTTGAGAGCTATGCAGACAGACTGCATTCCATGCAAAACTAGCATCTACACACACACCCTGTAAAACCAGCAGCATTCTATCCATATTACAGCAATACTGACACTGTCCATTGGTCTGGAACCTTATACAAACATGTATTTGGCCTGTGTCCACAAGTCCTGTTGTAAGATGTATTGCTACCTGCTGTCTGTAACACTGTTGCCCACGCACAGGAAGGATGTCTTCCATACAGGAAAGGTAAAGGGACAACGCCCACATGATGTAGTTATTTCTAGTAGTGGGTTGCTATGACATTGGAAGTACTGCGCAGCTGGCTGCATGCAATTAGCAAGTGGGGGACACCAATTGGTGCAGAGGCCATCACCTGATCATTAGCACCATCTACAAAAGCCATGCTGCAACCTATTCCAACCAGCTTGATCCCTGTAGTGGAAAGAGAGACAGAGATAGAGACAGAGACAGAGAGAAAAACAAAAACAAAACAGAAAAAACAGAAATAATAGTAAAAATCAAAAATAATACTACAAAGAAAAAAACAAACAAGGGAGACATCCTGAAGTGCAACACAGAAAAGAGGATACTAATAAAGCACGTATGTGAACTATGTCAGCATGTAATTGAATGTAGTACTTGGTCTGTGATAATGGGACAGATGATTTCCAAAGCTTGATATGTGCCATCAGGACTTGCTGTAATAATGTCCTGCTGAATAACTACTATGGACATAGCATCTGGCCCTGTGGGCAGTGGGCCATACCTGTCAACAAGATGTAAGCCATCGCAGTGTTTGTTCTGTTCCTCCAAACTTGTATATTAGTCTGGCAAATAGCTGAAGGTGGAAGTAATGAAGTCACAATAGACACATGAGTGTCAGACCCCACCATCTTCAGAGCAGTCATGCTAATGCAAAATGTATCATGCACAAACTTCATAGGTTTGTAATAAGCCTATCTACAATTATATCCCCCCAATGTTAGGCTGTGTCCACATGAGATGCTCTGTTTTGCAGCAAGGCAGAACAGTGCAGCAGTTGAGGAAGGAGGTTTTATATATATATATATATATATATATATATATATATATATATATATCATCTTCTTTTGGCTGTTCCTGTTAGGGGTCGCCACAGCAGATCACCTGTTTCCATTTCTTCCTGTCCTCTGCATCTTGCTCTGTCACACCAACCACCTGCATGTCCTCTCTCACCACATCCATAAACCTTATCTTAGGCCTTCCTCTTTTCCTGTTACCTGGTAGTTTCATTCTTAGCATCTTTTCCCCAATATACTCAGAATCCCTCCTCAGCACATGTCCAGACCAATGTAATCGTGCCTCTCTGGCTTTGTCTCCAAACCTTCCAACCTGGGCTGACACTCTAATATACTTATTCCTAATCCTGTCCACCCTCATCACACCCAGTGCAAATCTTAACATCTTTAATTCTGCCAAATCCAGCTCAAACTCCTGCCTTTTTGTCAATGCCACTGTTTCCAACCCATATAACATAGCTGGTCTCACTACTCTCATGTAGACCTTCCCTTTCACTCTTACTGGTACTCGTCTGTCACAAATCACTCCGGACACTCTTCTCCACCCACTCCATCCTGCCTGTACTCTCTTCTTCACCTCTCTTCCACACTCACGTTACTCTGAACTATTGACCCCAAGTATTTTAACAAGAGGGAGGAGCATAGGGTGACATACAAGAGTGGAGGAAGATGCACCTTCACCACCTCTACTCCTTGCATCCTCACCATTTCTCTATTCTCCCTCTCATTCACTCACATATATTCTGTCTTAGTTCTGCTGACCTTCATTCCTCTTCTCTCTAGAGCATATCTCCATCTCTCCAGGGTCTCCTCCACCTGTTCCCTACTCTAACTACAGATCACAATGTCATCTGCAAACATCATAGTCCATGGGGACTTCTGTCTGATCTCGTCTGTCAACCTGTCCATCACCATTGCAAATAAGAAAGGGCTCAGAGCTGATCCTTGATGTAACCCCACCTCCACCTTAAACACATCCGTCACTCCCACCGCAGACCTCACCGCTGTCACACTACCCTTGTACATATCTTGCACCACTCTTACATACTTTTCTGACACTCCTGACTTCCTCATACAATACCACAACTCCTCTCTAGGCACCCTGTCATATGCTTTCTCTAAGTCTACAAAAACACAATGCAACTCCTTCTGACATTCTCTGTACTTCTCCATCAACACTCTCAGAGCAAAGATCGCATCTGTAGTGCTCTTTCCTGGCATGAAACCATACTGCTGATCACTAATCATCATGTCCCTTCTTAACTTTGCTTCCACTACTCTTTCCCATTACTTCATGCTGTGACTGATCATTTTTTTCCCTCTGTAGTTACTACAGCTCTGCACATCACCGTTATTCTTAAAAATCGGTACCAAAACACTTTTTCTCCATTCCTCAGGCATCCTCTCACTTTCCAAGATTTCTTTAAACAATCTGGTTAAAAACTCCACTGCCATTTCACCTAAACACTTCCATGCTTCCACAGGTATGTCATCTGGGCCAATAGCCTTTCCATTCTTCATTCTCTTCATAGCTATCCTTACTTACTCCTTGCTAATCCATTGTACTTCATGATTCACTATCCCTGCATCATCCAACCTTCTCTCCCTCTCATTCTCTTCATTCATCAACCCCTCAAAGTACTCTTTCCATCTCCTCACACACTCTCCTCGCTTGTGAGTATGTTTCCCTCATTATCCTTTATCACCTTTACCTGCTGCACATCTTTCCTAGCTCGGTCCCTCTGTCTAGCCAATCGGTACAGGTCCTTTTCTCCCTCCTTAGTGTCCAACCTTTCATACAACTCTTCATATGCCTTATCCTTAGCCTTTGCCACCTCTCTCTTTGCCATGCACCTCATCTCCTTATACTCCCGTCTACTTTCTTCATCTCTCTGACAATCCCACTTCTTCTTTGCCAACCTCTTTCTCTGTATACTCTCCTGTACTTCCTCATTCCACCACCATGTCTCCTTGTCGTTCTTACTCTGTCCAGATGTGATACCAAGCACCTTTCTAGCCATCTCCCTTACTAGCTCTGCGGTAGTTACCAAGCCATTTGGTAACTCTTCACTGCCACCCAGTGCTTGCCTTAACTCATCCCTGAACTCCACCTCATAATTACCCTTTTTCAATTTCCACCACTTGATCCTTGGTGCTGCCCTCACACTCCTCCTCCTCTTCTTGATAACCAACGTCATTCTACAAACCACTATCCTATGCTGCCTAATGACAATTTCTCTGGTCACCACTTTACAGTCACCAATCTCCTTCAAATTGGCCCTCCTACATAAGATATAATCCACCTGTGTGCATCTTCCTCCACTCTTGTATGTCACCCTATGCTCCTCCCTCTTGTTAAAATACGTATTCACCACAGCCATGTATATTTATACATGCATGTCTACATATATACAGACACAGATATATATATATATATATATATATATATATATATATATATATATATATATATATATATATATACATACACACACACACACATATATATATATATATATATATATATATATAGGCATGTACATATAGATATATATATATATATATATATATATATATATATATATATGTATACATATATACACAGACATGTATGTGTACATATATACCAACACACACACACACATGCATATATATATATATATATATATATATATATATATATATATATATATACATACATTACCCTACTGTTGAATGACTGTGCTGCATGATATGGTTGAGAAAACATCACACATATCTGCAGCTCAGATGGCTTACTGGTAAATTGCTGTGGCTATGGTGTGCAGGGTCCTGGGTTATACACTTGCTAGGGCTGATGATGTATTTGCTGGCCAGAACAAGGGCTGTTTGATACAGAGTGATTAAGACATCTGTATGCAGTTGTAAGTGAGTGTGAAATGGACAGTTATTTATGGTGTGTCATTTGTGTTGGGAACAGATTGCATTTTTTGTGTTAAGGTGAGAATTGGATGTTAGGAAAGGATAGTAGGTATATATGCAGAGGTAGGTTGGTTCAGAGACAGACAAGACAGCATACATGGGTGGTATATGACACATGTCTTGGGTAAACACCTTGGACAGGGAGGGGGTGTCTGGAAATTGGAAGCCTATGAGCCCCCAAATGAAAACAGTGGGACTGAGGTTCCCACCCATGGGCAGTCTCCACTGCACCTTCATGGCCCTGAAGGTGGCTGTGCTGGTGGCTGAGCAGGAGGGGCAGGCTGAATCTCTACATCTGTCACGAGGGCTTGAAGGTGGTGTAGGATATCCCACAATTCTCTGCAGAGCTCCCTATACACCAGACCCTGGACCTGATTTCAGGTTACAGGTTCCCCTGTCTGTGTGCGCTTCTGGGGGGGTGGTCAGGCACCATTCCCTGAGGCAGTTCTACCAGAAGGTAGTCCAGGACCAGCAGATGATGAGGTCCTGGGTTGGGTCCCAGACATCCTGTGGCTTGGTGCCATGGCCAGATGATGTGGGAGAGGTGGTTCTGCTGGGAAGAGCCTTCCAAAACTTGCTATTGTGTTGCAGTTTTAGGGCATATGTGGGTAGTAATAATCAACACAATCAAGGATTAGTTATAACAGCATGCATACATATTCCCAGTAACCCAAAACACCAGATTTGGAACAGTTGCATAGCAAACAGAACACATTCATATATGGAACCACAGTGGCCATTACAATGCCATGCATGTTACATTGTTAGCAACAGGCCATCAATGATAGTGTTTTAACATGGAACATGAATAGAAACATATTTTAATATTTGTTGCACAATAGGATATATGTCCCAACAGCAGGTTTGGTGTAAACATACCCATTGATGTGTGTGTTCAAATTATTTTTGCAGATATGGCAAGGGGGAGAGAGATATCAATTAACAACTATTATACCCTTGCAGTATGAGGTCCTCAGACTTTTTTTCCTGTTTATGTCTTGCAGGTACCGTGTCAAGAGAGTGACTGCTTGTGTTCACTCCACAAGAGAATAACATCCCCATCAACTTCATGGTGCATCACCATGGAACCCTCTTTGGGCGTATGGACCATGATCTGCAGGAGGGGACTGCCCTGTGGAACGAATTCATCCACAAGATAAATGATGTTGGCCTGCATAACCCCAGTTATGAGCAGGTGCGACATCGTTGCACTGACCTCATCCGCCAAGCCCGTCAGTGTGCTGCTGCAGTTAGGAGGGACCAGCTAGCCACAGGTGGGGGCCATGTCATCCAGCCCAAACTGACACATGTGGAGGAGCTCATTGCCAGCCTTGGGACACCCGCCCCCCAGCCAAGTCAAGAACCAGAAGATAGCTTTGTGGAGGTGGATGCTACCCACACAAGGCACATTAGACCACTGTTGCTTATCCGTCTTCATCTGTAAAGTATCTTCATGTATATGTCGGATAACATAGTCAGTTGCTGCAGTGAAGTAATGAACAGATGTGCATAATCTGTAGTATTGTGGGTTTGTACTATTGATGTACTGAAATGCTGCTTCCACCCTGTACCAATGCCACAGGTGTGGCTACTGACATCACATCTCTCACAAAACTATGTACGGCACTCTGATATACCTTTGGGGCAGCAGCCTGTAGCTGGTGACTATGGAGGTCTTTTGTTCATGTTTGCCAATACACCGGCCATGTTATAGCCATAGCATTTGCCATGCACACATTTAACACACCTACCCATAATGCATGCTGTACATGTTCACTTTTTGTTGCTGTTACCTGCACTGCATCACAGTGGTCACCATGGTGGCATATCTGAAGGGTTTGTAAGAGTTTTGCAGCATAACTAACAACCTGTCAGTGCAAGATGTGTGGACAGAGCTAAACATAATGGTGGGACAAATGGTCTACAGTAGGGATATGTCTGAAACATTACCCTTATACAGTGGCTACAACAGTGTATATATCAGTATTACTTTGGCAACTACATATAGATCTACACAATGGCATATCACAATACCACATTCCACAACTTCTACAACCTGTAATGTGATCCTAACATGAGCACGGTATGTGTAAGATGGAATCCTATGTTAGGACAACAAATATGGGGAATACATACCTTAACAAACAATGGAAGCATATGTGTGCACACACTCCAAATAACATATCGTGGAAGTAGTTTTTGAGGTACTGCAGCATTCACTCATCTTGAGTATGCACCTTCCATCAAGTATGGGTCCTCAATGTCACACCAAGTAATGGTCTGCTGTCCAAGAAGTATGTCCATGATATTTGCCCACTCACCTGCAACAGAGGCAGCCGTGGCTTGCACACATCTTACAAACCATAGAATGGATCTCATATCCAAAAGATAGGGCTCAGGAGTGGGTGACGTATCCTTATCTTGCCATTGCATATATCATGGCAAACAGTATGTAGAAAATAAACAGATGCCCACCCAAGACAGATGACAACATATGTTGCAAACTGGTCATGGAGGCTTCCCAGAGACACGCAACAACACTGAGGGACTTGCAGGAATGTCTATCAAGTACTGCCTGTGCAGTACCTGGTTCGACAATTACCTGGACTCTGCATAAGTTTGGCCTGCGGGTTAGGTTAATGAGATGGAAGAACTGTTCCACAGGAGACATCATCCAGGGCTCTCTACAGGTAGCATATGCATAACATCAAGTCTCCCAAAGGCATGTGTTGCAATGTGTAATGGTGTACCGAGACCAATGTTGAAACCTACAGACAGTATTAATAAAGATACATGTGCTGCACAAGCCACACCTCACTCTATCTCAGGCCCACCATCCCCATCTGTACCTTGCTGGTGCCAGTGTACACCTTCAGGTTTGCTGTTCAATAGCAGGAACTAGGCCAGTAGAGATGGTGTTCTGAATTTGGGACCCTGCAAAATGACACTCATGTGTGGCCCATAGTTGCCAAGCATCTGCAAAAAAGCATGAGGATGGGGAGAGGTGTCATCCTGAAACACAACAGTGAACTGAAGCATACATCCAAAGCTCGCTAGAAATGGCTGTATCTGAACACAGTCAAGGTCATGGATTGTGCCAAACATAACCCTGACTCCACAGCAATTGTGAAGGCACTGTGTGACCTCTAAGAGCTGTGCACATGAGCTGACCTTGCAATCTGGCAGAGTTTGGGGACATTTGTAGGGTGAAGTGACCAAATAATGGCAGGTGAAGATGAGTCATGCTAGTATACACCATCCAGGAATAGTGACTGCTGTAGTTCACTTAGGTGCTGAAACAAACCATCGTGTTAAGAGTGTGCACACTTATGCAACCCACATATTGTATGCATCTCAATCAACATCTGCACAACTAACACATTTGTTTGATACTGCATTTTATTGCACAGGTCATATGTCACATATCAGGTGTATGTAATGTTAACATATGCAGTATTTTGGCCGAATGGCATATCAGGGAAGAGGGTGGCATGTCAATAAGGGTGTGTACACTCCTCATAGCCACAGTAAGCTTTTGAGGTTGTCAGTATAATTGGATTTTATTGCTCACACATGCACTGCTGATGATGAGATCTGTAAATTGGACGTCAGACATTCACTATTGACATCTGTCCTCATATCAACCAAGGTATGTGTCAGATAAACACAAAGAGGCTGTAAGCAACAGAGCAAACATAACTGCCACACATATACACATTAAGCAATGGTGTGTACACTTGTGAGGTATGGTGCACAGTACATAGCAGGGTGCTGAACAGGTGCACAGCAATACTGTGTACATGGGTGCAGTGTGTTCCAGGGGAAGGGGCATCACCTACTAACACAACTCATGCATCACAGAGATGTAGAATGTTGGTAACAGGGATTGACTATAACTGCAGTGCATACTGTTGAGTGCCATATGTCATGCATGTTGACAGATGGGTAATGAGAGGTTTGTGTGTAATATTTTTGTGCAACCTCCACATGTAAGTGTGTGTGTGTGTGTGTGTGTGTGTGTGTGTGTGTGTGTGTGTGTGTGTGTAGAGGTAAGCAATGATGTACAGGTCTTAAAGTACATTTTCTGTTTTCCCCTCACAGCTGGTGAGGTGGGTCAGGGTCCCTCCTGCAGTCAAACTGATGTTAGTGTCTATACAGACTCTGATAATGATGATAGGTATGGTGAGGCACAGGCGCGGTTGTCAGGGGCTGAAGCTGTGCCATTGGTTGACATCCCACTGTTATCCACCCCATCCCAGCACACAGTCACATTGCCTATACATACTCCATCACCAGTGGCCATAGATGAGGGGCAGTTGGCGGTTGGTGGCATGAGGCAGGACAGTGTGTTGACTATGGCAAGTGTGTCTGTACACAGCACCCATAGCTGGATGATTGGCGAGGTACCACACATGCAAATGTACAGGAGTGCTTGTAGGAGGGCTACTGGTCATCATGCCCCTGGAAAAAGTGCCACAGCAGGTGTCACCAGATGCATGTTTTGGGCCATCATGGAGGCACAGGCACGTATGGAATGTTATACCAGACAGGGTCTGAGGCTCCAGAGGGCTACTCATTCTGCTGTTATTGACAACATCCATGATCTCACAGGTGCCCACTTTTATTTTGCAAAGGTCCTGGATAGATGGTTGGGTGAGATGGTGGGAATCCTCGGCCATGCAATGTCTGTGTTAGAGTATATGGTGGGAGTATGGCGACAGCCACGTGGACGTAGGTCAGCAGCACCAACAGTTGGAGGTCTACGTGGATATGCAAAAAGTCAGAGCCGCTCCTTCAGTGGCAGTACCAGCACCAGCACTGCAGGGGAGGTGCTGTCCACACCACAACACAGCAGGCCATGTGTATGTGGCCCTGGTTGGTCCCAACAGGGACCTGGATACAGTGGACATTTGTCATCATCAGGGGAGAGTAGCATATCTGGCCTTGTACCCGGTAGTGCCCATGGAACTCCTGGCAGGCAAAGCTATCATGTCTGTGGCTGGAGAAAGTGAACGGCACACCCTGCCATGTACGGTCTGCAGCTGTCCAACAAACCTCTGTATAGGGCAGCCAAATGGCCAAACTGTGCATACATACACACACTCACATCACCAACACAGCTAGGGCACCTCCATACCTACACACACCACATCTGCACAGCCCAATTAATAACAAAACCCCCTATCATACACACATGATGTCAACCAAATGGGTCAGCCTAGGTCTCTGGCAGACCCACAACACACCCTGTGCATATGTTGGTATTTGTGCCACATCCCTGTCATCCATACCATAGATGCAGGGACAGGCTAATATGGTTCTAATGCACAGGGTGAATGTACTAAGGTGTAGCAATGTAATGCTGTGTAACATGTTGTCAACAGGAAAGTTTAATGCTTACATATCAGGATGTGTAGCTGTCCAGCTGTGATGCATTACAGCTGTTATTAACACTGACTGATAGTGGTCACCATAATGTATTCAGTTTGTGTTGTAGCTATGTGTCAGTAGGATGTTGGTCTGCTGTTGTTTCCTACAATGGGTATGGCACTGTGGTGACACATTGACGGTGTCATATCCTGGGTACAGCTGAACACAAGTAACAGGTCTGTATAACAGTTAGTGCATGTACCACATTGCTGATAGGTCTGAGGGGTGTATACAGGTGAGTGAACGGTGGCTGATGTCAGCAGCCCTTCTACAGTGGACAATGGTAAGTGTACAGGGTGGCACACACCACATGTTTGTGTATAACACACACACAAAGAGGCTTTGGTGTTGATGCAATACACAGAGAATTCTGTACACACGGATGTACTTAATTTTGCAGTGAACCCATTTTAGCCTCTGTAATTCCACCAAGACATAATAGGCAAAACATCATATTAGTAAATAATCGGTCTGCTACTCATTACATCCAAGTGACGCCTCCAGGTGCATCTGCAGTTAACTCCTACTGACGCTTATAGGCGCCAAATATTGCTTGTTCACATTTGCATCAAATAACTCCAAAAACATGCTATGTACGAGATTTTAAAAGATTTCATCTTAAAGATTGTACAATGGTAAACTCAACTGCATTAACATTTGACCTCTGTCTAGTTCAGGTAAATAGATATTGACTGTTGTTTTAATGATATTAATTTATATAGATATAATTTTCACGTTTTGAAATATCTCAACAACCAAGAAACACCGACAAAACTCCTTATCCTCATATGAAAGCTCTCAGCTAGATGAATAAAATGTTGCTGACAGGATGTGTGTGAATTGAACTGTTGCTGAGATATTATAAGTTGTTTACAAAATTTTACTAATCTAATAGTTACGGTGTTTACTGTGACATACAAAATTTGGTTTAACACCTAGAACCTAAAGAATACTACCAAAATAAAAATAATTTGTGCTGAAGTGTTTGCTGTTTATACTTCTTTCATAATCCATATAGTTCCAGAGAAATGAATATTTGTTTGAAATGTGATGACATAATCTGATTCTGTCAAAAGGTTTATGCTCCGCCCATTGGAAGTTACAGTTCAAACTTCCTGAGCTCAACTGGACTGAATGAGTTAATGTCATCGACTATGGTACTGGCAGGGTATATGTCCCCTTCCCAAATGTAATGCAATTCTGGCATTGGTAAACATAGGTGTGCTGTTGTGGGTGGCACAGCCCTACACTTTGGAGGGTGTGGGGTGGTGTAGAGCCATACATAGTGTGAGTGACAACTACTTAACCTGCTAACATGCACTGTACAGTATTACAGCAGACTAAGCATGGGAATACACACAACAATGACCAAAATGAGGGTGGCTGTGTCCACAACATCGACAGCCAACTATATATACCAACTCCAGTATCACTGTACAGCTATACAGTGGGGAAGAGGGCATTTACACATCTACTAGTTTTGATGGAATGAATTTCCATGACATGATTCCGTTGAAATGTTAGCATTTGCCAGTCAGTTCTCAGACAGATGACCTCCTGGGACATGTATATTCTGCAAACTGAAGTAGATCCCTTCACATACATACACACTCTTACTTGGCAACACTGTGAGTAGAACCCCTACCTAGGTACTTATTGCTAGTAATGTGTTTGGCTTTAATTGCACACACCACACAGCTTTTAGGATGAGGTGAGTCCCATGTCTCTTGTTAAGTGAGGAACATCACCAGGCCTTGTACAGTATGGTAATGGCGGATTTACCAGATGTTAATGGACTATACATAGTATGCCATACTGTCATATACACATTGATAAATGGGTCTATATTATCCAATCGAAACACAAAAACCACGAACACCATTTGCGCGACGCCAAATGGTCGAAAATGGAAAATGCCATGTGTGCAAACAGAAATCGCTGAAGGGAAATTCTTCCCTTCACTTCAATGTAGTGCGATCTCGGAGTTGGAATATTTAAGCAGGAGGGGTGGGGGTGCAGGGGGGCTTGCCCTCCTGCATAAAACAGTTTGTTAGACATTTGTTTTTGTAGTTTTGTTTTTTTTCCAGATTCGATATTTCTGGTTTTCACTCATTTGGTGTCACTCAACATGCATTCGCTGTTTTCGTCTTTCAATCTCATAATATAGACCCTGATAAACACATAACAGTCATAGACAAATTTGAGAGACCTGGGTTTATCAGTGCTAACTACCTTGTCAGTGAGTCCATTCTGTTACAGATAATTTGCACACAGCACATGCATCATTGGGCTGGATAGTACTCAATTACCTGTATTTTTGATGGTGACAGTGGTCCTCATACAGTGGACCTTGGGACATGTACTGTGGATACCATGGTGTAAAGACAGTATACCTAGCACCCACACCCCACATTGGATATTTTACTCACTGAAATCCATGATAATACTCTGACAAATCCACAATCACACATTGACCAGGACTGTAATACAACTCCTTGTCTATCTCACCAGTGCTACTTACAGGGATATGCATTTAATACACATGCCACAGGGGTAGTATGGTGATGGTTTGTCATGGCACTCTTAATGTCAGCAACATCACTATGCCTTATACTGTATGGCCAGGTGTATTGTATTTGGAGAATGTGACCTCACAATGCTGTATCTTACAAATATACACACCTACACACATACACACACTTGCCAGGGCTCAGACGGTAACCCATGCCTATCTACCCATTTGTACAATAGTGTTGTGCTGGTACTGCAAGCTCCAGGTAGACCATAGAGTGAAGAGTGTGACAAGGTACATTTAATGTCCCTTACAGCAGCAGCCATTTCTAACTATGGCACTGGGGGGTGTAGTGTGTGAGAAGGTCCTCAGGGTATTATCAACTGCAGGTTTACAAACACACAGACACTGTTATTCTCAGCAATGCACACTGACATATTTGTCAGTACTGGGGTCCATAGGTGCAGGTGTTCCTAGGTGTGTACCAGGATATTGTGCATGGAGAGATGAGAAGAGTAGGGGATATTGGTACAGTGGTATCATGCCACTTGACATTTGTCAGCAGGCCATCTATTAACTGATGCCATGTGAGTGATCCCCAGGGTAACAGTTAAATGTAACATCCACTCATCTGGTTGTCTCTTGCAGAGAGACAGTGAGGTGCTCCAATTGACATGTATGCAACATATATTGCATAACATGGCCAGTGTCTGGGTTGGAGACCCATACCCAAGCATGTTCTGTTGACTGTCTTAGTCTAGTTGAGGTATCCATGGCATGTGTTGCATACAGGGTGGGGTTTCCTAGCTGTAGCATTCATAACATAGCTGGGCAGACATGTCAGTGTCAGTCAGGCATATATTGCCTGTGAGCAGCCAAGATGGATACCTGACATCTGCACATCTGTACAGAGGACAGACAGAAATCAGCTAGCCAACAGGTTATGCATTAGGATTAATGTTTTGACAGATAGATAGGTATGACATTACTACATGCCAGCAGCCCTCAATGACATGTCCTGCACACATAGTAGTCTACAGTTAATATCCACATATCAGATCAATATCCAGAACCAAGTACTTAATAACACACAGCTCACACACCAAGAACATGATAGTAAGTACTCAGAGTCCAGCTTTGCATGAAGGGGTGTATGGTTCCAGTACTACAATCTGCAATCTACTCTTACTTGGGAAAGCACTGTTCTGTCTTCTCTATCAAAAATACTTGAGAGATGCATTCACTCTCAGGTTCTAGGTTACCTCCTTGCTAACAACCTCCTATCTAACACACAGTATGGTTTCCAACCATACCACAGCACAACCATTGCCTTACTTGCTTTCACTAATACAATCCTTCAACATAAAAACAATAGTTATTTCAGCTCTGCAACTTTCCTAGACCTATCTAAAGCATTCAACATGGTCTCTCATAAGCAACTCATCACTGTCCTCAATATTCTGTCCTTCTCTCAATCTGTCACAAACTGGTTCCAGAGTGTCCTGACTGACCACCATCAATCCGTTGTTTGGCATAATGATATATCCCCCCCAGCTCCCTATCTCAATAGGTATTCCCCAAGGATCCATCCTTGGATCCTTACTCTTCTCCATATTCACTAATAATCTAGCCTCTGCTACCAAACAAGCCACTCTCGTACAGTACGCAGATGATTCCAGCATCATCTGCTCAGCTCACTCCCTACCTGAACTTCAAACGACCACACAGGAAGCCTATTCCTCAGTTGAAACTTGACTTTCAGATGCGCAATTAATACGTAACCCAAACAAAACAAAACTCCTCATCTTCCAACCCACCAAATACAATCTAAACACCCACCAATTTAATATTAAAGCCAATGACAACACCATTATCCCCTCAACAGACCACACCAGACTACTTGGAGTTGAAATTGACAATAACCTCAAGTTTGACATCCACATCCGGTTAACTATAAAAAAGTACACAAAAAAACTAGAAGCTTTATACAGAAATAAGCAATTCCTCACCAAAACAACCAAGATTTCAGTTGCAAATAGCTACCTTATCTCCACCCAACTCTACGCCTCTCCAATATTTACCAACCTAAGGCAAAGTAAGTTAGCTAAGCTCGAAGCTTGCTACAACAAAATTGCAAAGTTTGCCACTGGCGCAAACTACCGCAGCCACCACTGCACCTCACTTACTGAACTAGGCTGGCTAGAACTCTCTCACTTCCTTCAATGATACCAATTCTCACTCACCCACAAACTACTAAATCATCCTCTAAAAGTCCCCTCCCTCCAAAATCTACTCCAACCCTATCATACCACCAGACTACTATGCTCCAGCAACAAAAATCAATTACAGGTAACTAAAACCAGGAACTCTGCTGGAGAAGCTCTCTTCTCTTACTCCATAGCAAAATTATGGAATACCCTTTCTCACACTATAACGTCTGTGTCATCACACACTAACTTCAAAGCTGCTCTAAAATCTCATCTAAAAGAGCACTGGACATGCCCCTGTAACTAATCTCTCTAAAATCTCTACCCCAACCTCTCTAATCCCTTTCTTCCACCCCTCTAACTACCTCAGATTGTAGCCAAATACATTGCTTGTAAACCTATATCTCAGCTGTAATCTTAGCCACTGTTATTCAAGGGTAATAGCTGCTAGCTCAGCTATTAAAATACTTGTTAGTCTTTATGGCACCAATGATATAAGTGTTGTACCATTTAACTAAATCATTTCATTTTGAACTATAACTGTTTACTACTATTGTTAAACAAAACCTACCTTTATTTCTTGTAACTTGTAATTAATTGTTGTTTTTATTGTGGAGCTTTTCTCCCCGGACCTCCGCTGAAAAAGGACCTGTGTCCAGTCAGATTTTCCTGGTCAACAAATGTAAATAAATAAATAATAATAAATAAATAAATAAATAACAGTAGTAACATAATGATACAATACATGCAAGTGTGAGGGCATATAACCTGAGATACTACCCATGTATTAAACAAATACAAAAGGAAAAGATTGTTGTACTAGCCATATATACTCAGGTGTCCCAGACAGTATACTCACACCCCTTGCTACTGTAATGACAGCACATAGAAGCATGTTATGTATATGGAATTAAATGCACTTATTAAAGATGTCATTACCCTTCTATTTTATCAATCTGGAATGTGATCACTGGTTACCAATGTTAAACCATGCGTAGCAAGTGTAAGCATTGCTTAAATATAAATGCTAAGCACATTTGCACACTGGTAAGCAAAGCCTATATGTTGTAAGCATATTTGTTTAACCATACATTAACACCACTTACCATTGAGCAAACCCACGCAAACCTGCTCAAAACTGCCTTAACCACTCTGTATCCAGCAGTCCTTGTTCTGCCTAGCAACAAAATGAACAGCCCTTGTAGGTCTTGAACCCAGGCCTTTGTACACTTTAGTCACAGCAGTTAACTATTAAGCCATCACAGCTTTGAAGATGGCTGTAGTTTTTTCTAATATATCTGTCAGTACACATACTGAATAGTATTGAACAACTGCTTTGACTTTTACAATTGTGCTATCTTCCCTGTAACAACGTTAAACACAGGGGGAACACAGTGCAGTCTCTGAATACAAGCTTTAATTGCAATAATTACAGACAGAAAATCACTTTATTAAGCACAACAAGTTAAGCGCTTTCACCTACTAAACGTATGCTTCCTCAGAACTGTGCTCTTCCATTTCTGATGTGTTTAAATAACTAAAATTGGCGCCATTTTTAGCAGACCTTAAAGTTGTATAACTCAATTATGTTAAAAATTAATTAAAATTTTTTTTTTAAAATCTACATTGTAAAATACATTAGGTTGTATAAATATAAACTGTATAAAATGAATCATACATAAAAATGCAAAATCAAAAACTTTGTATACTACTTTGAATAGTAATAATATATATATAATCGCATCAATGCAAACCCGTCATTAAATTCATGCATTTAATAACACTAGTTATTCTACAAATCTTCCCTTTTGTGTGTATAATAAAATTCTAACATTTTCCTAACTGATGACTAGTTCTTAATGTTATCTTCTGGATGCTCTTTGCACTAATATAGGTTTCAAAGGTATATTATCGTTCAACCCCAGTGCGGTTGAAGCATCTGTATACAATTGCCACCACACCTCTCTGTAACTTAACAATTCCTTCATACTCCCTCCCCTTGGGTTGTGTCTGATATGTTCCAATATAGCAAATTTGAATTTATGTTCTTCACCATATTTTTCTATATGTCTATATAAGGCATTGTTATTGTCTTTCTTCCTTATACTGTACATATGATCGTAAATTCTCCTTTTAAAAGCTCTCTCTGGTTTTTCCTATATAATATCCATCACATACCGTGCACTTAGCCATATATATAACAAAACTGGTGCTACAATTCCCCTTCCTAAATTTAATTTTGTTGTTGTTAATATTCTCCAATACTAATCCCTGAATCTCCATAATATCCCCACACTGGTTACAATGGCCACATTTAGATGTCGCATGAACTGCATTGTTTCCAATCTGACT